>NC_039358.1:220580947-220680728 GCF_003573695.1 Papaver somniferum
GTCCATCACTCACTAACACCCGCCACCTTTTCTACGAGCCACTACTTCCTCCACTACCACCACTAATTTCTATTGATATAATTTTTGTCAAAATTATTTATTAATTTCTATTGATATAATTTTTAACAAAATTATTTATTAATGAAAATATATATTTATTAGAATAATTAAGACATTTTTAATGAAAAATTAATAAATCATTCATTATGAGCAATTAATGAGCAACTAATTAATAAGTACCACTTATAATATTTTTAATTAAGTTAAACAAAGCACAACCAATGATTTATCTTCTCCCTAGATAAAGAACGCGCGATTGGGAGATATAAAAAATAATTGGGGATATAAGAAAAGGACAAAAATAGGATCCAAATATCAAATCAGGGTCACCCCTTATCTAAGTATTTTATGTAATTCCTAATCTACCCCTCACTAATCAGGATTAGTGATTAATAATAATTAGTAAGATCTTAAGATTTTTGATAAATGATTAGAGTGTATTTTATTTGTGTTTGGTTGAGTGACGTGAGAGTAGACGGAGGGAAAGAAAATTTGAGAGGGAAATTATTTTGGTGAAAATGGAGGATGATTGTGAAGAGAGAATTGTTGTTAAGAGGTTGAAATATTGATTTTTTTCTTTGAATCCACCATTTTTGCAGCTGAAAAAGTTCGGTGCCGGCATGGATGTGGTATGAATACCATGTCAGAAGTAGCCATACCGAAATGGGATTCATACCAGGTCCATGCCGACACTGAGCTTATCCCCCATTTTGAAATTCAAGCCGGCATAGTATTTAACCAAAAAATTATGCCGGTAAGCTATGTAGGGGGTTTCGTTTTGAAATTCAAAACCTATTCCGTTTTGAATTTTTTTCTGGTTTTCATCACTTCCGGCACAGTTAATTAATTCTCGAGCATGCCGGCATCGTTTTCCGGCATAGAGTGTTGCTTAAATTTCTATGCCGGCACAGGATGTAAAGTATCCAGAGGATTGAAATTTTTTTCACTTGACTACCGGCATTGATAGATTTCTATCGAGCATGCCAGCATTTAGTTACGGCATTGTATGTTAGTTACCAAGCATGCCGGCACCGTTTGCCGGCATGGTTTTCATCAATTCCGGCATGGTCTTCATCACTTCCGGTAATGTACAAAAATTACTTTCGACATGGGCTTCATCACTACCGGCATGGGCTTCATCACTATCGGCATGGTTTTCATCACTTCCCAACGTAAAAAAAAATCGTTTTCAAAATGAGGAGCCAACAGAGAAGGAGAAGTGAATTTGAAAGAGAATGGTGAAAATTTAGAATTTGAAAGTGAATGGGGAATATTTGGGTTTCAAATCCCTAACCCAAAAACAAAATAATAAGAAGTGAAGATGGAAATGGGGGATATGATTTTGTTTTTTGATTTTAAGTTTTTTTTAAAAAAAAATTATGAGGAAGGGAATTTTTGTATTTTCATACCCAAAAATCACCCCTTAACAAACACTACTAGTTGGGGGAAGTAATTTATATCCCTCAATCGCGTGTTCTAGATAAATCTTGAGCTCTCTTTATCTTGCCTAACTTGTCCAAACTTTGTTTTGTATTTTAGGTAAAATTTAATTCACTTGCATTAATCTTGGTCAGCTTTCTTCATTCATTTTCACCGTTTTCAAATCTCCATAAAAGTATTAAAGATAAAAGTATTTGAAATTCCGAAAATTAAAATAATTGATATTTAAGAATATGTCGTTAATATCTTCATATAATTTTCCGTGTTCACTACTCCATCAGGAATATTAAAGATCACTAAAGTAGTTGAAATTCCGAAAATTAAAATAATTAATGTTTAAAAATAAGCCATTAATCTCGAGTTTTCTAAAATTAAAATAATACTCGCTGAGCTAGTTACCCGTTTTTTGCCTAGACAAGATATGCCGTATTTACAAGGTTTCGAGCCTCCAATGCCGTAATATTGCAGAAATTAACATGGAAGGTAGAGTTAGTTTTCCCCCCTTATGACACAATCTCAGCCCCCCATTCGCTTTGTCTCACTTGGTTATGGGTTATCTATGAGGCTCGTTTGTTGGCTAGCACAACAACTTGTTCAATTAATGTAGTAGTATGTTGTTGGAGCTTAGCTTGTTAGGCTCCAACTAGTTAATGTAATATTTTTTTATCTAATAGTAAAAAATCTTATATCGTCATATATTTATTTATCCATATTTAAAATATGTAGTCAACACCAAAAATATATTAATATATATTCCCGATAATTTTCTTTGTCTTTTTCCCATGACCTGTTACAAATGACATTTTGTTTCGGATCCAAGCCAAAAGAGCCTCATAATTTTAGATGGATGCAGTTTATGAATCACACATGTTGTGTCAGATGACTCAAATCTGTATCATTGTACAATTCAAAGATCCACTACTCGGGATTATTTTTTCTTATATGGTTTGGATTTCCATTAATTTCTGGTATCTCTTTATAAATTATGCATATCTTCTCCATCAGCTTTATTCATGATCTGAATGTTCAGGTCTACTTTTGACACCTGAATAGAACCAAATGCCCACTAACTACCTTGATTTAGTGCGTATCCATATTTCAAGGGTAAATTGAACAAAAATAATTCATTTGTTCTTGGTAATTCTTCTCCTGATCCTAAGATACATCATCAGTCATTACGCAAATTTGTAATATTAGCCTAAACAATTTGCCTTGACGATTCACAAGTATGAAGCCATATATTTTGCTTGTAATATACATTTAACTAAAAACCAAATTAGTTCGACGATTTATATGATGTATGACGCTGTACACTTTATAGAGAGGAGAGATAGAGTCTGCAGATTGGTTCTAATGAGTTAACCCAGAAATTCTGCATCAACAAATGAGAGAAACTATTTTCAAATTGAATGGAAATCCTTTGATATCTCAAAAATATAAATGGGGGAAGCTCAAAGGTGTCAGAGTGAAGGAAAATTGAAGAAAGGAACCAGATTTTGAGTACTAATGTCGATTCAGCTGAAGGAATGGATAAAAGGGATATTCAAAAGAATTTTGTCAAAGAAATGCAAAATAGGTGAAACTGGATCATTAGAGATGGTGATTTCGCCTTTCAAATGAAAATAAGGAATAAGGTGTCGAGGTAATTTCTTGAATATTTATCGATTTGATAGAAGTAAGAGAATAAATAACAATATATGAAAAAACGGGGGTCTAGCAACCACACCCAATATTTCGTTTGAGCAATCTGTATAGACGAATCCAATATAATTCTGAGAGCACCAACTAATAAAGCCATCTATTATCAATAATTATATCCAAGAGTTGTATCTCTGTTTCTCAATGTAAATAGAAAATCAAACAGATAGAATCCGTGAGCCTGATTATTATGAGAAACAACTTGAACGGTACCAAAAACCAATGTTCAAGTGTCAATCAATTTGTATCAACAACCAAAGGTTGAATTAGCTAATTGGTTGAACTACGCACAACCTATGATATTTCAATTATATAAAAAATATAATGCGGAAAAGAAATAACACAAACACCATAAGTTTTGTTAACGAGGAAATCGCAAAAGCAGAAAAACCTCGGGACCTAGTCCAGATTTGAACACCATACTGTATTAGGTCGCTACAGACTCTATCCTACTACAAGTTACCTTCGGACTGGAATGTATTTGAGCCCTAACCAATCTCACAATGATCAAGGTACAGTTGCATTTCTTACGACTCTAAATCTCAACAGGATTCTACGCACTTGATTTCATTAGCTGATCTCACCCACAACGAAGAGTGGCTACGACCCAAAGTCGAAGACTTAATAAACAAATCTGTTTCACACAGAAAAGTCTATCGAATAGATAAATCTGTCTCCCACAGAAATACCTATGAGTTTTGTTCAGTCTTTTGATAAATCAAGGTACATATGAACCAATTGATATACCGGACTTATATTCCCGAAGAACAGCCTAGAAATATTAATCACCTCAAAATAATTTTAACCGTATGGTAGCGGAACAAGATATTGTGGAATCACAAACAATGAGACGAAGATGTTTGTGACTACTTTTAATCTTAGCTATCGCAGAATAAATCTCGATCAAATCTTAGAGAAGATAATACTCAATATGATAGAACAAAATAAGATCCGAACACGCAACTATAATCTCGATCAAATTTAATTTAATTTTTTTTATTTTTCTTAAAATTTGGAGCAATTCAACCTACATTATCTAAGTTTGAAGCATACCTGGGTACCCAAATACGCATCCTGCGGTTGTGGTTGGTAAAATCCATCGTCTTCATCTTGAGATTGAGTTTGGGGAAGAATGCAATCACCATCTAATATATAACTTATTTCCGAATCATTATGAAGATTAACAAATACTCTAGGAGAGGAAGGAGATGAAGATTCAGATGAGCTATCATCAATTGAATCATCACTTGAATACTCAAGCTTAGTGAACCCAAAAAAAAATTATTTTCCATGATTAACAAATACTCTCAATAATTCTACTTCTATTATAAAACACCCATCTGATTTTTTAATCTCACTAATTGTCATTAACTTAATTATTTCACTAAGTATTTCACTAATCATTACACTAACTATTATTAACACTAACTAATCATTACTCAAAACTTATCAGGAGGGTAATTTAGGTATTAATATAAATATATTGATAATGGGTGACCTAGATTAATGTCTTACCCAAAATAAAACAATGGTCCCCCCAAAAAAATCGTTCTTTAATTAAGGGCCTCATATTATGGGTAATCCATGGTTGAGGCCTTAGGCTAATTTTCCCATAGATATAGAGTCCCACGGGCCTAAATTCTTTTTGAAAACCCTACGGCTCAAATTTCCCAAACAATATGGAACCAATCTCAAGAATATACTCTTATAAAACTGAATAGTTGTGCGATAGTCTGTCTACCTTAGAAACTGCTGGTATCGCATATTAGAGAACTGAGAAGCAGGAAGTTCGATCTCTTGACTCTCTTCTTATAAGAAAAGGCCTACACTATAACAACTTGTATTATTGGGTTGTATCATTTGATCTAAAAATCTAAGATCTTTTCTAATTATTGGGGGTTGGATTAGTTATATAGTGAAAAATCATAAATCAGAGAAAGAGTGAGATTTGATTCATTTGAAACGTTGTATTCCAATAAGCCTAGCTAGCCCAAGGTCATCGTGCAAGGTGTGACTGTAAATCATCAAAAAATATGTAAAAAAGAAGATAAATTGTAAAAAGAAATTGGCTAACTTAACTATCCCATTGCATTCTCCATGGTAGTACGATCTATAAACTGGGAATTGTCATAGTTTTTCTTGTGCACAGTGGTCTTGTATAGTGATTTTTCGAGCGCTCTTTTTTTATCAATGTAATTTCCAACTTCGAAATTCCATACACTTACTTATAGCCCCTTCACTATCCAATGTCATCAACCCGCGTCGTATAACTGTTTTCACCAGTACCAGCACCGATCAGCACTTTCGCGTTATAACTAACCATGCACCCTCAACTCAAAGATGTCTTCTCTGCTTATTTTTTTGAGAAGAACAATAATTCCAGTTTTCGGTTGTAGCCTATGACTTGGTAATAGAAAGATTTAGTATCTTGCCTACAGGGAATTCAGTATAATGGGATTTGTATCTTCTGCTATATTTTTTTTGTATCTTCTATGTCTTTTTTTGTTTATACACCATTTTATTGTTCATTACCATCGATGAGATTGAATGATCATTATGAAAATTCTAGTACATTTGCATACAATAGATTTTTGGTTGACTTAAAAAGGATGCAATACTTTTGCGACTTATTGATTCAGAGAGCCAACTAAAAAAAGAATCAATCAACAATCAAAGGGAGGAATTTATAACTCGAATGAATATCAAATTTTCTTTATTTGCATCAAAAAAATAAAAGAAAAATCAAATTTAATTGCAGAAGGCACAGTAACCAAGACTTTAAACTTTAATTGAAGAAACCCAAAACAACAAGCTAAAAAGTTATGGGTAACTCGTAAAAAACCCGCCCCGTACGGGTATTTCACATACCCGTCCCGTCCCAGATCAAGCGGATAATGGAGAGGGTGTGGTTTTTTTTTTTGAACGGGGCAGTGACTGGGATACAAGATCCCCGCCCCATACCCACCCCATGACCATCCCTAATTGTAAGCATCTTTGACAGTGAAATGGCCAGAATTGTTGCTTAACCAAAGCAGCACATCATCTTCTTCCGGATTGAACACGATAGAATCCAAGTAACTAATCAGACGAGGCACCATTAATTTCTTCAATTTTCAAAGTCATAAAGTCTGCTGCGCATAATGTCGATCTCCCAGTTCAGACCAGACGCATGAGGAGTGAAGGCACTTTGAAGAGAAATACCTTTGGTGCTTGACAAGGCATGGTGCCATCCCTATGCCATTTATCCTGCCATGATAATATCTTAGCTCCATTACCAGCTCCATGGTGCTGCCAGCAATTAATAAAGGACCGCGCGGCTCTTTGTCGACCGCAATGGGCAAATAGTTTTGCCTATTTACCCATCCATTTTTCATCATTTTTCATCCATTATTCATCCCATGGTGGGGGGAAAATTGGCAAATCAAATATTTACCGATCCATGTTTAATGTGAGCTAGTTTTAAGCCTTTTGCACTAGTGTCGTGGATATTTACAAGAAGGTTTGGTGAAGCTGACAACATATTTGATAAGAGATCCAATGCGATCTAGTTAAAATTACTGCTACTTGGTTTGTACCGGATGCGTATAATATTAGTTGAGCATACACGAAGCTATTCAGGTGTAGGAAACCAGTGTATGAGTGTCCCAGTTATATTAGTTTGTACGAGTGTTACCAGTTAGGAAAGAATGCAGATCTTAATTTTTCCGATAGACTCGTTGTGTTGTAGACTAAAATTTGTATTTTTCTTCTCATGTTTGAGTTTTTATTCGATTTAAAGGTTAATGGATTTTTTTTTATTTGAAAGAACACCAAACGAGAACAACATGAAATAGAAAAACGAAAAGAGAATTGAAAAATCAACCGGTTGTCTTAGGGATGGCAATGGGGTGGGCATGGGGCGCGGACCTTAAATCCCATCCATTACCCGTTCAAAAAATCGAAATCCATCCCCTTCTCGTTTCCTATAAGAATGGGGTGGGGACGAGTATGGGGAATCCCCGTAGGGAATGGGTTTCCCATGAGTTACCATAACATTACAATAAATATTTAAAATTTTGTAAATAATAATAACTTAAAAATAATTATAATGGTTCAAACAATGATACTAACCTAAGAAATGCGTTTTAAAATTTTAAGTTTATAATAACCAACCAAAACTGTAAAATAAAGGAAACAATTGATCCACAATTAAGTATTATGGTTCCTTTTACTTCTTAGTTCCTCATAACTTACCATCTCTCCATGTTAATCATCTCATCGTGATCTTCTTCGCTATCTTCTACAAAAAGTTCGTCAATCAGATATAATAAGTTATGGTATGGGTCGGGTATGGGGAGGGGACCTTGAATCCCATCCCTGCATCACTACTTTCGAGAATTCCCCGTATCCCGCCCCATTCCGCGTTCATACGGGTAAAATCATAACTCATTGCGGCGAATCGTGTTTGGATGGGATAAATTGCCATCCCTAATTGTCAGTATGAAGAGTTCAAGTTGCTAATCAAAAATATACGATTTTAACTCTAACATGTTCTTATTTAAAACGTTTTGTCCATTCTCTGGACAGATTTTCGTGTAAGCAACCCACAATTAATGGAGATATTCCGTGCGAGAGATGGAAAGCAGAAACAGGAGAAGAGAGGGGCATTTTTTTTTTCGTGAAGCAAGATAGGGCATGTATAGTATTTATATAGAACTTAACTTCTTAATTAAGAAACTGTAGCCTGCAAACCGACTATCAAGACTTCCTTCTAACAATGCAGACTTAAATTTGGGAAGTAGCTGGGGTTACCTGATCCAAGCCAAGTCTTCTTTACACCCCAGATATTCAAACACACCCAACTCACCGAACAGACACAGATGACTCGGCATTAAATTTGGGGAATTCATATATGCTCATGGTTGACAGGTTGAGCCGTCGAGGTCCATTAAGATTTTACAAGAGTCGAGTACCTTATTAGCATTGTATTAATGATTTTGGAGTAAGATTCATGTTGATCAATTTGAATATTTTATACATAAGCTGTTTATTCTTCGAAAAATTGGGGTGCAATAACTTGGCAAAAAATAAGAGAACCTAAAAATCTGTCACTACAAAACATAAGGTGTCTTGTGACGGCCAAAAAACGTCCCAAGAGGACAAAAACCGTCCCAAGAGGTATTAGGGACGGTTTATGTACCGTCCCCTGTTCCACCGTCACTAATACTATTTGGCCATGTTTTTTTTGGGATGGACATATTTTAGCCTTGATTTAAATATTTTATGACTATTAGAGACTGTCAAGCCATCACCTTCCCAAATATCCTTTTTTAGGGACGGTTTTTTCAAAGCAGCCGTCCCTAAAAACTACTTGTTTTGTAGTGTGTATATACAAAAAAAGTTATCTGTGTACCGCTATACTCATCGGTGTACCGCTATCCTAGTTTTTATCTCCATCTCTTTATCATCATCATCTTCGTCTTGTCCTCGTAATTTTGGTCTTAGTCATGGCTTTGTTTACTGTTCTCTTCATCGTTGTCGTCTGCATCATGCAGTTCGTAACTAAACTGACCGAGCTAGCAAGACAAAGACATCAAGTGTTTTCGAAAGACTGATTTTCCAAGCTCTCAAAATCTGACATCTCAAGCACGCGACTTTTTTAGTGGTTCAGAAAATGATGCATGTCTTTCAGGTATGTTTAAAATGTTTCCACTTCAAATGAACTTATTTTTCCATTTTCCATGGTTAGAATGCGATAAAATCGTACATTAACTAGATTGATTACTTAAACAAACGCAACTGCACTGCACATATATAGATATTGGAAGTATAGATGACCATATGAAAAATGGAAGTTGAATCACTACCCATTTGATTCATCCGTGTGCTACTTTCTGGACTAATTCATAAAATCTTCCTTTATTTTGCAGTTCAAGAGCTATTTTTCATCTCACCATTCAACATGGCATGCAATACGTACAGGGCTGAAATAATTTTGTCCGCTACTTCTGTGAACTCTACTTTATCTAAGTGATGCCATCCGATTAAACTGTCCTGGTCCAGCGATAGGGGTCAGAGATACAAATGGACCGATTCATATCCTGATGAACATATGTGTCCCACAGTTTCTCTGTACCACAATTTTATCAATCCTGTTAAAGGGACGGGTGGTTCCATTGGAGGGACGACAAACCTAATAAGATAAAAAGGGTCATTAGGTGGTAATTCAAGTGACCTTATCAAAAAAAACATGGAAATGACCAATTAACCCTTATTATTAATAATCGAGATTAGTGATGATAATCAAAATTAGTGTTGATAATTAAGATTAGTGTTGCTAATTAATTTTCACTTATAATATCTCTGTTACGGTTGGTGTTTCCTATGTCATGTCCAACGTAGCTTTATATATGTTTTCGTTTTGTTGCCTTGTTTAGACTAATGTGGGTATATTGTTGTCAAGATCGTGGATGTACCTCCCCTAATGGATGAACAACCTTTAGCAAATCAACTTCTCACCGAAGATTGTAGATCTCACTATTTAACCGAGACATGGGAGGAAAAAGAAGATGCAAAGTATTGGGCTAGAGAACGAGGCAACATAGAATTCATGCAAAAAAGGGTACCGTGCAAGTAGCAAAGGCAAAGAGGAAGCAAACTACGTTCACTAAGAAGACCTGATGCCCCTTCAAGCTTCAATTTAAAAGTAACGCGATAAAAAAGTGGTTTTTGGAGAAAGTTGTAAGCGGTAGTCATAACCACCCTATACCGGAGAGTTTGCTATCACATTCTTATGTTGGACGCCTTACCGAAGAAGAAGAGAAGATCGTAGAGTCACTGACACAAATTCATATGAAGCCCGTTGATATCCTCTCTCACTTAAAGGAAATAAACCCACAAAATGCTTCTACTTTGGCTAACATCTACAACGCAAGAACAAAATTGAAAGATAAGAAATGGGAACAAAGGAACGAAATGCAACAATTAAGGCATTTGGGGGAGGCGAATAATTACTCGGTTTCCACGATGATGATGAGAAAGGACGAATAAGACATCTTTTGTTGGCTAATCCTGAGTTTGTGAAGTTGGCACGGTGCTCTCATCAAATCCTTCTAATGGATTGCACATACAAAACAAGTTTGAGATGTCGTTGTTGAACTTTGTCGGGCAAACTTCTACCAATGCTCCTTTTAGTGTTGGTTTTTTCTTCTTGAAAGATGAGCTCGAAGAGAGCTATGTGTGGGCATTAAACCAAGTGAAGCTATTCTACGTAGAGGGATATACTCCAAAGGTGATTGTTACCGACAAGGAACAAGCTTTCTTGAATGCAATAAGGAGGGTTTTCCCGGAAGATCATAACCTTCTTTGCACATTCCACTTGTGGAAAAGTATTGAAACTAAGTACATGCGCCTTGTACGCCAACCAAAAAAAGCGAAATGGATAGAATAAAGAAACTACCGTTACATCAACAAAAGGATTCCAAAGAGAAATTTAAGAAGGATGACAAGTTGGCGGAACTAAAATGGGAAAGTTTCAAAACGGAGTGGAGAGCTTTGACCTATTCTATCACCGTGGAAGAATATGGGATAGATCTCGTATGTTAGTGGCTCATTGGAAAATAGGTTATCCAAGTGTTGTGAAGTATTTGTTGGATAATTGGTTGGATCCACACAAAGAGAAGTTCGTATCGGCGTTCACTAACCAATATAGGCACTATGACAACCAAGCTACAAGTACGACGGAGTCATCTCACAACCGGTTGAAGAAGAAATTTCATAGTTGTAATGGTGGGTTAGTTACGCTATTCGAAGCCATGGATTCGTATTTCTTCCGTGATCACGATAGAGTTATGGAGTCTTTTGAAAAAAGCCGAAGTAAACAACACACCAAATGTTTAGACAATAAGTGTGTAAGGGGAATTACACATCAAGTTTCGCACCGCGCTATTGATAAGATAATGTATGAGTACAACATTATGAATTGGGGGATTATGAAGAAGAGTATGTTTGTCCAAACATGACAAGTTTGGGACTCCCATGTCGGCATGTTATAGCTACATAACATTTGCTTCATGTTCCTTTTCTTCATCATTTTATTCATCTTCCTTTTCTTCATCGGCCTCCTCTTCATCATTTTTTTCATCTTCCTCCTCTTCATCATTTGCTTCCTCTTCCTCCCCTCCATCATCATCAGTTCCTTTAAATTATTCTTCATCTTCATCATTATTAGTTTCTTCCTCCACAATTTCATTTTCGTTGCCTTCACGGTTAGTTTCGACTCCGACCTCTTCTTGATCATTATGTTCCATTCCTTCTAGCTCAACTCCAGATTCAGCCACAGGTTGTTCCCTCAATTTAATTTCAAACTTATTCTTCATCTTCTTCTCATTCTTGTGGATGCCTCTATTATTAACCCCTAAATGCTTATCACCCCGAGGGGTGGGCGTGTGATCAATCGGGGTTAAGTCATTTCCTCTCTTTTTTTTCCTACACAAGCATTACAATTGATTGATTTACTGAGGGTAAAACAAATAATATAGACAAAACAAAACAAAACAAAACAAAATGGTGAGCCTGCATAGTTAAGGTTTGTAACTAATGAACGGAGACCAACCGTACCACTCACAATACGGTTGGTAACTGATGTATCGAGATCAACCGTAACTAAACTACGGTTGGTATTTTATCTTAGTTTTCAACCATAAGTTTTATTTGGCCAAATACTAACATACATGATGTTCTACGGTGGGTAATGGATGTTGAGTTACAAGTCGTAACTCAAATACGGTTGATAATTGATGGAATTACAAACCGTAGAAACCAAATGAAAGTTATAGAACAATGTACGGTTCGTAACTCAACATACGAGACTAACCATAAGCTACTTACGATTGCAAAAAAAAAAACGTAACTGAAAAATTTCTCATCAATTTAAAAACTTACGGTTGGTATTTCAGTTATTACGAACCGTATCATCAACGAAAACCATAGTTACGGTTGAAATTGGAGTAATTATCAACCGTAACTCACATGCAACACACAAATTTCAGTTTCAATTTCGATCCAAAACCCTAATTTTTTATACAAAACTAACTAAATCAACACAATAAACTAAACCCTAACTGGGTTTTTCGAAACATACCTCATAAAGGTCATTGTGCTTGATTTTGACGGTTGAGGAGTTTCAAATTGATGTTCTTGACCTTATGGAGGATTTGGTTCATTAGAACGACTATAATCTTCGTCAACCTTCTTCTTCGGCATCTCTAATATAGTTTCCAATCAACGATTATCAATTTTTCAAATCGCCGATTAATCGAAGAGGACGATGAAAAATCAGTTTTAATGGTGGAGAGGAGGAGAAGAGAAGATGAAGTAAAGTTGCAAAAAAAAAAAATTGTTTTGATTTTCTGATTCAATTGGGTTAATAACGGGGAAGGACCAGTCTTTTCAACCAAAAAAACAAGGGTAAATTAGTCCATTTGAGGTAAAAAGGGTAATTTAGTCAATTAACAACCCATATAGGACACCCCCTAACCCCTTTAACAGGATTGTATTTTATGGTGTATTGCCTTTACAAAATAAATGTACAACAAGAGATACTATCAGTTTAGTCTAAAAATATTGTGTATGGTGTTTCTGCATAATTATTTCTACAATGTGCAGATTCTTTGTACAATTATTTCTAAAATTGTGCTCTAACTCCTCATTTAGGTAGGGGAGACATTCAAAATTTCCAAATTTTTGTGTCTCACCTAGGAAGGTTAACATTCCATTTGGGGTTCAGAAAACTGTTACGAAATAGTTGAAGAAACCGTTACGAGGTTGAAGAAACCGTATGAGGGTTAAAGAAACTGTTGCGAAAGGGTTTAAGAAAGCGTTCGAGGTTGAAGAAACTGTTACGAATGAGTAGAAGAAACTGTTACAAACAGTTGAAGAAAGCGTTGCGAAAACGAATGGAGTTTTGCAAAACATTTGTTTTTACAAAAACATTACATGGTCTAGTATTTCCCTACAGATAAACCTCTCTAATATTGAGACCTGTTACTTTATCGTCCCGGCCCTTTGCAAGTTATGTTATCAGATGACACATTGAACGCCTGCTATTTTCAAAATTCATGTGAAGCTTTCATGTGAAGCTTTTGAGTACAAATTCATTAATGTGCAACTTTGAAGAAAGGACTAAACAAAAAATACTGAATTTATCTCTTAACAAATTTAACCTAATTAACAAATTGATCATCTTTATTGCTGATCATCAAGATTTTTTCTTTTTATTTCTCTGAACGTGAAACTAAACATATTTAATCATCAGTAATTAATGAATAAAATAACCTAATCTAACCTTATTGCCGACCAAATTGAACACCGCAATTGCTGATCATCAATAAAAAGAAATTCAACATCGTAATAGCGCTGTTCATCAAGACCTGTTATTTCGACTTGAAGGTGAAGACTTGAATAAAATCTTCAATCTTTATAAACCCATCTCCATTTTTATCCAAGAACTTCATCAACATGTCAAACTCTGATGCTGTATAATCACACTGCAATTCATGTTTTAGTATCAACATTGCACTACGAATAGAGATTTTATTACTTTTGCTCACCTCATATTTTCTAACTAGATCTTCCAAACCCTTTTCTTTGATCATATTAACTTGATCAATTTCTTTTCCATCAGATAATTCAGCAATATTGCTACCCTCCTTCTCTAAAGCCCAGCCTTCATCCGTATCTTCCTTCACCTCAACGTTATTTTCACTTTTAACTTTCTTTTGTAAAACCTCAGAAGGATGAACAATTTTCTTGTTCAGATTCTTAGTGTTAATGCACCCCATAGTTGTTGGTGTGATATCAAGACGAAAAGAGAAAGAGAGAGGGACGTAAAGAGATATGGAAACAGTTGGATGATACTGACTCGTGAATAAGGCTTCCTTATATAGAGCGCATATCGGATCTCCCCGGCCGGTTCTTGAACCACCGCCTCAAGACAAGTTATAGTTCAGTTCGGGCTAAAGTAGTAAACTGATATTTTCAAATCCATATTCTATTTCAAGGATTTTTTTTCTTTCAAAAATTAAGAAAATTTTTAACTTATACATTTTATATTTTTAATTTTATTATGACATATTTAATTTCAAATTAAAATAGCTTGGAAGATTTATCATCTTGTAAGAAATTAGTCGGAAGCTTAGCAACAAGCTGAGCTCCAACCCCTTTTTGAATGACGACTCCTAATCTATGAAAGCTGCAAACAAGAATTGTACCAAAAGGTAGCTTGACAGGAGAAGAAAAAGAAAAGGGGGAGGAAAACAAAGAAGAGGAATCAAAAAGAGATGGTTTGATCAGATGAAAACCAATAACTTTTTGATCGCCTCCAAATTTTCATAAATCGCCCCTCCGTTTTATTATTATACTAGGATTTAACCCATGCCATAATGGCACGGGTGTTATATACATTACAATTGTCAAATTATGATGTGTCATCCGAATAATTTTTATAAGTTTCTCTCTAAGTGTAGTTGTCAAGATGAAACCAATATGATATTTACACTAAAGTCTAAACAAATAGAAAGTAAAAATCGGTACTTGAGAGAATCTCACATTTCTAGAAAAAAAAGTTGTAAATAGATTAAAACCCCAGTGACCTGCGATAGCCAAATTTTAATAATCTGGTAAATAACAAAATACATATACCCTAAATTTCAACCATGAGATTATTGGAATCAGTTAGGCCATCTTTGAAAAACATATACTTTAGTTAAATATAAAAAAAAAACAAAATTCAAGAAAATGATAGAAATTCAAAAATTCAGACATGAAGCAATACGGAAGGGTTTTCTTAAATATTGTTACCTCGAAGTAGTTTGATTGGTTGGAGATGTAGATTGAGAAAATATGAAAAGAAAATTGAGGGAAGTATATTCTTGGATTTAAGTTTTTTTCTCTCCTCGGTCTATCTCACATTCCCAATTTTATTTCTGATTTTAATTTGCTCCAAATGGGGAATTAGAGTTCTCAAATCCACTCATCCTACAGGATGAGCGAGAGAATGAATTGTTCAGTTTTGTGGGATGGTAGGTTCGTTATTTTCAGTTGATCAAATTTCTCTGCTTGATTTTGGCTGTTGATATGGGAAGAAAATAATAATGAATTTTTCTCATTTAAAGTGTGCATTCATGGGATCGACTGTAGTCGTGAAATTAAATTAGGTGGAAAAATCAGAACCGATGTTTACCTTGCCTAACTTAGAGAATCTTCGTTTTGCAGTATAATATAAAGAACTAGGAATAAAAGTATACCAAGATAGGATACAACTATTATGGTACCCACACATGTCGATAATAAATATTTTTTCGTGTTTTAATTTTGACTTGTGCCGTTTGTTTTAAGTAATTAATTTTGATTTGTTTTTTTAAGCGTTTAAAGAACTGTTTAGTTAATAATGATGCTGGTTGTAGTCTAGGCAGTTTTATTTTTCATAGATTCGGTGTTGTTATTCAGAAAGGGGTTGGTGTCCAGCTCGTTGCTCGGCTACCAACTAAAGCTCTGTATGAATCTTATTTAATCAATGAGAAATAAAGTACTTATATAACGTGATATTTCTTTTTTAATCTTTCATGTACTTTAACTGAGTTTATTTTATCACTAAGACGATCAATCACATCTTCTAATTTATAACGTTACCCATTTTGTGGCAACCCGAAATTAACATAGTATATTACTACTCACCAACCGCCGCCGCCACCACAAAACCATATGATGCCATTTCATTCTCCACCAAAACCGCCACCCACCTCCTATGGCCGCTGACAGTCCTTCTAGTTTTGAATCACAAACATTATGTATAAAGTTTTGGTTAAACAAACATCGGTTTTTAATTAATTTATTTCATTACTTTGTTTTTTGTTATATTCTGCTTTGTATCGCAAACAAATTTATTTTATCGGTTAGAACCATGATTTATACAATTGGGTACTAAAAGTAGTAGGGGTAACGTTCAGTTGATCCAACGACCATGATCACTTTTTCCTAAATGGTATGATACCATCCCAAGATATTGTATATGTTTTTATCAATTGCGCTAAAAACAACCAACTATATCTTTGAAAATACAGTGTTAGTCGTGCTGTAAATATACAGAACTAATATTGTTCATGACTATTCACTACACCTACCACCATAAAATCACCCATCACAACTATTTCTTCTACCACCATTAATATTATCGCCTCCACCACTCACTAACACCCGCCACCTTTTCTACCAGCCACTACTTCCTCCGCTACCACCACTAATTTCTATTGATATAATTTTTGTCAAAATTATTTATTAATTTCTATTGATATAATTTTTATAAAAATTATTTATTAATGGAAATATATATTTATTAGAATAATTAAGACATTTTTAATGAAAAATTAATAAATCATTCATCATGAGCAATTAATGAGAAACTAATTAATAAGTACCACTTATAATGTTTTTAATTAAGTTAAACAAAGCACAACTAATGATTTATCTTCTCCCTAGATAAAGAACGCGCGATTGGGGGATATAAAAAATAATTGGGGGATATCAGAAAAGGACAAAAATGGGATCCAAATATCAAATCAGGGTAACCCCTTATCTAAGTATTTTATGTAATTCCTAATCTACCCCTCACTAATCAGGATTAGTGATTAATAATAATTAGTAAAATCTTAAGATTTTTGATAAATGATTAGAGTGTATTATTATTTGTGTTTGGTTGAGTGACGTGAGAGTAGAAGGAGGGAAAGAAAATTTGAGAGGGAAATTATTATGGTGAAAATGGAGGATGATTGTGAAGAGAGAATTGTTGCTAAGAGGTTGAAATTTTGATTTTTTTTCTTTGAATCCACCATTTTTGCAGCTGAAAAAGCTCGGTGCCGGCATGGACGTGGTATGAATACCATGTCGGAAGTAGCCATACCGGAATTGTATTCATACCATGTCCATGCCGACACTGAGCTTATCCCCCATTTTGAAATTCAAGCCGGCATAGTATTTAACCAAAAAACTATGCCGTTACGCTATGCAGGGGGTCTCGTTTTTAAATTCAAAACCTATTCCGTTTTTAATTTTTTTCTGGTTTTCATCACTTCCGGCACAGTTAGTTAATTCTCTAGCATGCCGGCATCGTTTTCCGGCATAGTTGCTTAAATTTCTATGCCGGCACACGATGTAAAGTATCCATAGGATTGAATTTTTTTTCACTTGACTACCAGCATTGATAGATTTCTATCGAGCATGCTGGCATTTAGTTACGGCATTGTATGTTAGTTACCAAGCATGCCGGCACCGTTTGCCGGCATGGTTTTCATCAATTCCGGCATGGTCTTCATCACTTCCGGCAATGTACAAAAATTATTTCCGACATGGGCTTCATCACTACCGGCATGGTCTTCATCACCATCGGCATGGTTTTCATCACTTCCCAACGTAAAAAAAATAAAATTGTTTTCAAAATGAGGAGCCAACAGAGAAGGAGAAATGAATTTGAAAGAGAGTGGGGAAAATTTAGAATTTGAAAGGGAATGGGGAATATTTGGGTTTCAAATCCCTAACCCAAAAACAGAATAATAAGAAGTGAAGATGGAAATGGGGGATATGATTTTGTTTTTTGATTTTAAGTTTTTAGATTTTATTTTGAGGGAAGGGTATTTTAGTATTTTCATACCCAAAAATCACTCCTTAACAAACACTACTAGTTGGGGGAAGTAATTTATATCCCCCAATCGCTGTTCTAGATAAATCTGGAGCTCTCTTTATCTTGCCTAACTTGTCCAAACTTTATTTTTTATTTTAGGTAAAATTTAATTCACTTCCATTAATCTTGGTCAGCTTTCTTCATTCATTTTCACCGTTTTCAAATCTCCATAAAAATATTAAAGATAAAAGTATTTGAAATTCCGAAAATTAAAATAATTGATATTTAAGAATATGTCGTTAATATCTTCATATAATTTTCCGTGTTCACTACTCCATCAGGAATATTAAAGATCACTAAAGTAGTTGAAATTCCGAAAATTAAAATAATTAATGTTTAAAAATAAGCCATTAATATCGAGTTTTCTAAAATTAAAATAATACTCGCTGAGCTAGTTACCCGTTTTTTGCCTAGACAAGATATGCCGTATTTACAAGGTTTCGAGCCTCCAATGGCGTAATATTGCAGAAATTAACATGGAAGGTAGAGTTAGTTTTCCCCCCTTATGACACAATCTCAGCCCCCATTCGCTTTGTCTCACTTGGTTATAGGTTATCCATGAGGCTCGCTGGTAGGCTAACACAACAACCTGTTCAAATAATGTAGTAGTATGTTGTTGGAGCTTAGCTTGTTAGGCTCCAACTAGTTAATGTAATATTTTTTATCAAATAGTAAAAGATATAATATCGTCGTATATTTATTTATCCATATTTAAAATATGTAGTCAACACAAAAAATATATTGATATACATTCCCGATAATTTTTTTTGTCTTTTTCCCATGACCTGTTACAAATGACATTTTGTTTCGGATACAAGCCAAAAGAGCCTCATAATTTTAGATGGATGCAGTTTATGAATCACACATGTTGTGTCAGATGACTTAAATCTGTATCATTGTACAATTCAAAGATCCAGTACTCGGGATTATTTTTTCTTATATGGATCGGGTTTCCATCAGTTTCTGATATCTCTTTATAAATTATGCATATCTTCTCCATCAACTTTATTCATGATCCGAATGTTCAGGTCTACTTTTGACACCTGAATACACCCAAATGCCCACTAACTACCTTGATTTAGTGCGTATCCATATTTCAAGGGTAAATTGAACAAAAACAATTCATTTATTCTTGGTAATTCTTCTCCTGATCCTAAGATACATCATTAGTCATTATGCAAATTTGTAATATTAGCCTAAACAATTTACCATTACGATTCACAAGTATGAAGCCATATATTTTGCTTGTAATATACATTTAACTAAAAACCAAATTAGTTCGACGATTTATATGATGTATGAAGTTGTACACTTTATAGAGAGGAGAGATAGAGTCTGCAAATTGGTTCTAATGAGTTAACTCAGAAATTCTACATCAACAAATGAGATAAAATATTTTCAAATTGAATGGAAATCCTTTGATATCTCAAAAATCAAATTGGTGGAAGCTCAAAGGTGTCAGAGTGAAGGAAAATTGAAGAAAAGAACCAGACTTTGAGTACTAATGTCGATTCAGATGAGGGAATGGATAAAAGGGATATTCAAAAGAATTTTGTCAAAGAAATGCAAAATAGGTGAAACTGGATCATTAGAGATGGTGATGTTGCCTTTCAAATGAAAATAAGGAATAAGGTGTCGAGGGAATTTCTTGAAGATTTATCGATTTGATAGAAGTAAGAGAATAAATAACAATATCTGAAAAACGGGGGTCTAGCAACCACACCCAATATTTCGTTTGGGCAATATGTATAGACGAATCCAATATAATTCTGAGAGAACCAACTAATAAAGACAGCTCTTATCAATAATTATATCCAAGAGTTGTATCTCTGTTTCTCAATGTAAATAGCAAATCAAACAGATAGAATCCGTGAGCCTGATTATTATGAGAAACAACTTGAACGGTACCAAAAACCAATGTTCAAGTGTCAATCAATTTGTATCAACAACCAAAGGTTGAATTAGCTAATTGATTGAACTACGCACAACCTATGATATTTCAATTATATAAAAAATATAATGCGGAAAAGAAATATCACAGACACCATAAGTTTTATTAACGAGGAAATCGCAAAAGCAGAAAAACCTCGGGACCTAGTCCAGATTTGAACACCATACTGTATTAGGTCGCTACAGATTCTAGCCTACTACAAGTTAGCTTCGGACTGGAATGTAGTTGATCCCTAACCAATCTCACAATGATCAAGGTACAGTTGCATTTCTTACACCTCTGAATCCCAAAAGGATTCTACGCACTTGATTTCATTAGCTGATCTCACCCACAACGAAGAGTGGCTACGACCCAAAGTCGAAGACTTGATAAACAAACCTGTTTCACACAGAAAAGTCTATTGAATAGATAAATCTGTCTCCCACAGAAATACCTATGAGTTTTGTTCAGTCTTTTGATTGATCAAGGTACACATGAACCAATTGATATACCGAACTTATATTCCCGAAGAACAACCTCTAAATATTAATCACCTCAAAATGATCTTAACCGTACGGTAGCGGAACAAGATATTGTGGAATCACAAACAATGCGACGAAGATGTTTGTGACTACTTTTAATCTTAGCTATCGCAGAATAAATCCCGATCGAATCTTAGAGAAGATAGTACTCAATATGATAGAACAAAGTAAGATCCGAACACGCAACTACAAAGAAAATAGTTTGGTCTGGCTTCACATAAGGTAACCGAACAAGCCCAAATCTAATTTAAATTTTTTATTTTTCTGAAAATTTGGAGCAATTCAACCAACATTATCTAAGTTTGAAGCATACCTGGGTACCCAAATACTCATCCTGCGGTTGTGGTTGGTAAAATCCATGGTCTTCATCTTGAGATTGAGTTTGGGGAAGAATACAATCACCATATAATAAATAAATTATTTCCGAATCATTATGAAGATTAACAAATACTCTAGGAGAGGAAGGAGATGAAGATTCATATGAGCTATCATCAATTGAATCATCACTTGAAAACTCAAGTTTAGTGAACCCAAAAAAAAAATTATTTTCCATGATTAACAAATACTCTCAATAATTATACTTCTATTATAAAGCACCCATCTAATTTTTTAATATCACTAATTATCTTTAACATAATTATTTCACTAAGTATTTCACCAATCATTACACTAACTATTATTAACACTAACTAAATATTATCCAAAACTTATTAGGAGGGTAATTTAGGTATTAATATAAATATCTTTATAAGGGGTGACGTAGATTAATGTCTTACCCAAAATAAAACAATGGTCCTCCAAAAATATCGTTCTTTAATTAAGGGTCTCATATTATGGGTAATCCATGGATGAGGCCTTAGGCTAATTTTCTCATAGATATAGAATTCCACGGGCCTAAATTCTCTTTGAAAACCCTATGGCACAGATCTCAAATTTCCCAAACAATATGGAACCAATCTCAACAATATAGTCTTATGAAACTGAATAGTTGTGTGATAGTCTGTCTACCATAGAAACTGGTGGTATCGCATATTAGAGAACTGGGAAGCAGGAAGTTCGATCTCTTGACTCACTTCTTATAAGAAAAAGCCTCCACTATAACAACTTGTATTATTGGGGTTGTATCATTCGATCTCAAAATCTAAGATCTTTTATAATTATTGGAGGTTGGATTAGTTATATAGTGAAAAATCATAAATCAGACAAAGAGTGAGATTTGATTCATTTGAAACGTTGTATTCCAATAAGCCTAGGTAGCCCAAGGTCATCGTGCAAGGTATGACCGTAAATCATCAAAGAAGATAAATTGTAAAAAGAAATTGGCTGACTTAACTATCCCATTGCATTCTCCATGGTACTACGATCTATAAACTGGGAGTTGTCATAGTTTTTCTTGTGCACAGTGGTCTTTGAAAAATGATTTTTCGAGCGCTCTTTTTTTATCAATGTAATTTCCAACTTCGAATTTCCATACACTTACTTATAGCCCCTGCACTATCCAATTTCATCAACCCGTGTCGTATAACTGTTTTCACCAGCACCAGCACCGATCAGCACTTTCACGTTATAACTAACCATGCACCCTCAACTCAACGATGTCTTCTCTGCTTATTTTTTTGAGAAGAACAATAATTCCAGTTTTCGGTTGTAGCCTATGACTTGGTAATAGAAAGATTTAGTATCTTGCCTACAGGGAATTCAGTATAATGGGATTTGTATCTTCTGCTATATTTTTTTTGTATCTTCTATGTCTTTTTATGTTATATACACCATTTTATTGTTCATTACCATCGATGAGATTGAATGATCATTATGGAAATTCTAGTACATTTGCATACAATAGATTTTTGGTTGACTTAAAAAGGATGCAATACTTTTGCGACTTATTGATTCAGAGAGTCAACTAAAAAAGAATCAATCAGCAATCAAAGGGCGGAATTTATAACCCGAATGAATATCAAATTTTCTTTATTTGCATCAAAAAAATAAAAGAAAAATCAAATTTAATTGCAGAAGGCGCAGTAACCAAGACTTTAAACTTTAATTGAAGCAACCCAAAACAACAAGCTAAAAAGTTCTAGAAATCAAGAAGGAAGATAAGAGAGAGAGCAAAATAAAACAGAAACGGAACCAAACACAAAAAACAAGCAGAGACACACACCTAAGAAAGAAAGATTGTACCATCCCTATTAGCATCAAACAAAAATTAAAGACACGTGTATATAAATATATATATATATATATGTATGTAAACTGTTACAGAGAACTATAAAATCACATGCAGGTTTAGCAGCAAGATTACATAATCTACCTTGTCTAGCTTCTTGATCGCTGGTTCTCCTCATATGATCTAAAATTACCTTCCGGTAAAAGAATAAAATAACCTGACTGCAACCAATAAACACCACTTTGCTCCAGCAAAGTTGCATGCAGAATGGAAGCATTGAATTCACGTCACATGGCCGATACCAATGATGCAACGAAAAAGATGTTCCGAAGAATGAAGACTAGGCTATAGATAATTACGATATGCTCAAGTTGCTCAACAAGAAAAGATGATTAACTTTAACAAAATTATTTAAAGCCTTGTGTTCATTCTCCGGACAGACTTTCGTGTAAGTAATCCATAACAATGGAGATAAAGAGAGGACATGAATAATATCATCTGCAATATTATGCATGGGAGATGGAAAGCAGAAACTGGAGAAGAGAGGGGCATGTAGTTTTATTTATATGGAACTTGTTTCTCACACCGACTCAAGTTTTTATTAATAAAACATAAAGATTTGGAAACCGACTTCCTTTTTATAAGGATGCCCAAACAGGAAGTAGCTAAGGTTAACGGATTGGGCGTCGGATCCACCGATTCCACCCATGATCCGATCCAAGGTGTAATAATCTTTACACGGTCCAATGTAGTCAATTTTGGTTTGGGAAAATTAGGCTAAGGCCCAATCCATGGATAACCCATAATATGAGGCCCTTAATTAAAAGAAATTTAAATCTAGGTCCCGAGTTATTAAAGGACATTCACACCCTTTTATATATTTTCAATCCCATAATTAAATAAAATTTAAAATTTAGGCACAAAATTATTAAATCTAGGCCCAAAATTATTAAAATACACTGTGAATGTATAAACAGAAGTTACACATGCATATGGCATGTGTATCCAGAAATTAGACATCCTTATGCCATGTGTAATGCAAAGTTACGCATCAAAAAATAGGCATCAAAAAGAACGCATACAAAAAAATACATGTATCACTTTAATATTCATTTACAATAATTTCTTAGCATGTGTAACTATAAGTTACATATGCATCTATCTAGTGTAACTGAGAGTTACACATGCGTCTGATTTGTTGGAGAAAAAAGCCATAATCTTTGGGAGGCTTGGTATCCCTTGAGTGTGAGATGAAATTGGGAGATGATAGTAGTAATAAAGGCGTTAATAGTAGTAATTGAGGGTAAAAATGTAACTTGGAAATTTAAGTTGAGGATAGGAAGGTAATTACCCACAACTCTCCCGAAACTCTATAACAGATACCAATTATTGCAACGATTATCCAATGTTATAAATTTACCAACGTCGATACGACGTTATTTAAAAGATATCCGTTACAAAATCGGGTGCTACAAATTCCCTGATTTCGTGTAGTGTGTGTTTGGTTAAGTCCGAACCCTTTTATCAAGTAAACATACTTCGTTGTTTTATTGTCTCGATCTCGTATCTATAGACGATCACACGAAGTGTGAACCGATTAGTTGTATTGTCTCGACTCTGTCCATAGACAATCACTTTCGGAGAAAGGACTTATAAGTAGGAAAAGTTTTAGCTTGAGGTATATTTTGGCACCCTCGCCTTTTCAGATTTTTAATAAAATCTTTATTTAAATTTTATTGTCTTAAGTTTGTATCTTGTAACAAAAGAGGCAATAATATTAACTAATTGAAAAATTTAGACTTCCTTTTTATTAATCATACTTATTACACTTAGACCGACATTTAATTAACTTGGTTTAATAATGGGATAATAACATCAAGCTATGTTGGATTAAAGCAACTAAAATGGATTAAATCCACAAAAAATGAAAGATACTCACTGGTTAGATTCCTACCTCAATCACTTACAACATTTATCTAATATTGAATAAAGGCTAGCAACATATTCTTCCCGAGTGAAGTAAGCGAGAACCATTTCAGTGTAGAGGAGGTGTGATTGAAATCGAATATGGAATATTATAAGGAGTAACAAAATATTGAGTATTTATATAGAACTAAAAATAATCGTTGGATATCGATAACAAAATTTTGAAAATCAACGAGTATATAACGACAATATTTTTTTATTATAAAAAAGAACATAAGTGAGCTTCTAAACAAAACCTACAGAAATCATTCACAACCAATACCATCCACCATGTGTTCTAAAACCAAAGGAAAACAAATATTTTATATGAGAGCAAAAGAGTTTGTCCACTTCATGGATAACCATGATTTGATTCAATGCTCTTGGATATTATTTAAGTGTTCATAGGAAGGTTGTTCACATATCAGAGTGGTCATTGAATCACAATCGGAAAAGCTCAAGTATTTGCAATCTCAAGATCCCAACTGTCCTGAGGAACCACATATACTGCATTGTGCTATAAATGTTAAAGAAGAAGAAAAAAAAAAGGTAGCAAACTTAAAAGCGAATTTAAGAAGATACTACTCTTGGAGCACTGTGGAGATAGAGATCATGAGTGCAAATATCTTCCACAGAGAATTAGTGGACGCTCAAAGCTAGGTTGTAGGATTTATATGCATTTGTATACTTCTACAAAGGAAGGCATATACGGAAAACACTATTGGAAATGTATTAGGAGTTTTATGGTAAATGAATGAACCGATCCACAGTCGTTTTAAGATTTAATTTGTGACATCAATGTACTATTGTAATTAATTTGAAACTTTCTTATTTTTCTTATTTTAGAAGCATACAACATTGGACTAAAGCATACTACATTAGATTAAAGCATATTTAAATTACATCATTTAATTTGGAGTACAAAAACTCCACCCATATGTTGAGAGTTACAAGAACTCTATTTTTCCCAAAAGTGATACAAAAACTCCAATTTTTTTATAAAGTTTAAATTACATCATTCAAATTTTTTAATAATTCCATAACAGCCCTCCCGTGTTTTTCATTTTTATCCTTTCTCCGTATCTCTCTCACATCACCACAACACCTCCCCTTCTCTTTTTCCTCTACCACCACCAAAACCCAAATCATATCTCGATCCTTCACCAACAATTTTTCCTTCTCTTCTTCCGCTACCACCACCAACAGCAGCACCGCCCCTTCTCTTCTTCCTCTACCACCACCAGCTCCTCTCTTCATTTTTGTAGTTATGTAGAACCTAGGGTTTCAAATCGCTTGAAATAGAAGAAGAAAAGGGATATTGGATGACGATCTGCTTGAATCACAATCTCCTAAGTTTAATTCACCAGACATGTCTATGGATTTTTGTGTTTCCATTATCTTTTTTTTCTTTCTAAAAATTGATTCGTGATTTGTGAGATAAGGGTTTTGATTCATTTTTGATCTACGAGTTTATTATTGAATTTAGGTTCTCTTATACTAAGAAGTTGAATTGATTTTGATTTTGATGAAATGAAATTTCATAGTTATTGTTCTAGGGTTTTGAATTACAATTTTTGTTGTTACTGTTATAGGGTTTTGAATTAAATTTGTAGAAATGAAATGATTTTTATACGATTACGAACCCATATTCACTAATTTGTCAATCCGTGCTGTTGTTAATGGTGGATTTCACTGAATTCAACTTCATTACCAGTAAAATTACCTTTACTTTTTCTTTTTGTACTTGCTAGTGTGTGTGACACTTGAGAAATTGATTTCTATAGTAATAGTTGACTAGTAATTGGACTTTTAACTCATATTGAGCTTTGTCTATTCAATGTGTGTAGAATGATATGTTGATCCAAGTTCGGTTGCATAATAAATACTACCGCGTAGAATAGTTGGCTATGAGATGCCTGAGAGATTACAGCAAGAATGGGTGAGCTGGTTGCAACGAAAACTGTTGTTGAAGGCGGGATAAGAGAATACTGGTGCTGATGATGGAAGAATATGGGAATTGATTCTGTAGCCGGATGTAAGAGCAGCAAGTTCAATAAGCTCAACATTGCTTGGCAGCAGCAAAGAGGTTGGCAGTGAAAATGGAGGATTGACACACTGGTGTTTACATTGCAAGACTCGACAATGCAGGAAGGTGCTCAGTTCTCATGATGGCTGAGAACAATGGGTTCAAGAAGGATGGCGGATGAGAGACGGATGGCGTGCAGTCGATGGATTTAGGTGTTGTAGATGAGAGGAGAATCAATTGGCTTCAGTACTCATGCCGGCGATATTTGATTAAATGGTTGATGTGAATCGAAATACAGGGGAAATAATTAGGTGTTGCTGGTATTGAGTTGGGGTTGACGTGGTTAAATGGAAATGCAGTTGGAGTTCACTGTTTGTGGACGGAGTTGGAGATGTAGTCTGGAAGACGCCTTAAGATTACTAGTATTTATAATAAAATACTCCGGTAAGTTATACGTCAGAGCGAGGCTCAACGAAGTTCGTTCTTGAAGCATTTTAAGTGTGTAGAAACCACCGTAAGAAGGCGAAGAAATCGAAGAAGCAAGTTCTAACGAGACTGTTAAGTTCTGGCCTGGAAGAAGTGTATCGGTCGGATGTGAGAAGCTTTGCCAAACTGGACTAAGATATGTGTTGTACAGAACAAAGTTACCGGTATCCGGCATTTCTGCAGTATGCACACCGGAATCTGACGTGTTTGATGACCAGACAATGATATTCCCGTCGGTAAGCACTAGATTTCCAGAGTTGTCGAGCTCCAGGATTGCATCTTTTCCCACTGGTGAGTTTCTATTCAGAGAAAAATGAAAATTTTATAACCTGCGAAATACTACATAGTTGCATGTAAGGATAACTGCTAGAGAAGAGAAAAAACATACCCCATTCCTGCTGTAATCTCATACCGTGTAGAATTTTTTTGGATAGAAGTACTAATGGTAGCTAGCTACATGGATATTAAAACAATCATCATTAGATCAAGCCCCACCGTAGATAAGACAGACTTTGGTAGTAAGACAAAATCATGTACGTATGCAACCATTAAGACTCTTTTATTGTCAAAAGCTCTAGCTAGCTGCTTTCATTAGTTTCTTGTTTCCTACGGTTAATCAAGGGAAAAAACTTGAGTACCTAGCATTTTGTTTAGCTACGTTTCATCCGTTTTGTTTTCAAAGCTTTGCGAAATAACATTTAGGCATGCCATGTTAATCATGACATTTCAGTGACGTCTTTCTATCAACGGACATGTATAATATCTCTTGTATTTTTTCTTGCAATTGAACAGACATTTGCACGAATCCAATGAAGTGGTGCAAATACAATGAGCTTGAACTGAAATGGAAGGCAGTAATGCAGTGGGTATGGGATTTGAAGTGAATTTGTAGTTGCAGGTGCAATGAAGTGCTGCAATACAATGAGGAATTGCCTGTAAACCTAGATGGAAAGATATACCAGGTGAAGCTGAGTAATGGGTCTTGAGACATAACTGGTGGTATTGATGTTGAAGCGCAGAAACCAATTATGGTTTCATCTTATTTATGATGAAACCAAAACCGGTTTCATCGTATTTCAGCAATGTATTTCTATCCATGAAGATGTATAATACCTCTTAAAAAATTTCTTGCAGGTGATTTCTCACGAAACCAAGATGAAACCACCATCGGTTTCATCGTATTTATGATGAAACCAAAATCGGTTTCATCGTATTTATGATGAAATCGAAATTGGTTTCATCGTATTTTTGGGAGGTGGTGGTGGTGGGCGGTCGTGGTGCTGGTTTTGGTCGGCGGTGGTCGACAGTGGTGGTGCTGGATGGTAGGGTGGCTGGTATTGGTGGTGCAATTACGTAGTATGGGTGGTGGTGGTGGTCGGAGGTGGTGGCGGTGGTGGTCGACAATGGTGGTGCTGGATGGTAGGGTGGCTGGCAGTGGTGGTGCAATTGCGCAGTATCGGCGGCGGCGGTGGTGGTGGTCGGCGACGGAGGTGGGGGCGGTGGTCTGTGGCGGTTGGTTGATTTTTGTTTTGATAAGAATTAAAGTGTGTCGGCAGCCATTCCACTTTTTTATTGATGTTTTTCTTGTTGGGGGTGACAATATAATAAGAATTAAAGTGTGGTTGATTTTTGTTTTTGTTGGGGTGATTTAAATTAGAAGGGTAATATAGACAATTTATAATAAATGGGGTTTTTGTGGACAATTTGTTTTGTTGGAGTTTTTGTATATGGATAGTGACACCTTTGGAGTTATAACTCGCGGACCGCAAAAATAATTATAATGGTTCAACCAATGATACTAACCTAAGAAATGCGTTTTAAAATTTTAAGTTTATAATAACCAACTAAAACTGTAAAATAAAGGAAACAATTGATCCACAATTAAGTATTATGGTTCCTTTTACTTCTTAGTTCCTCATAACTTACCATCTCTCCATGTTAATCATCTCATCATGATCTTCTTCGCTATCTTCTAAAAAAAGTTCCTCAATCAGATATAATAAGTTATGGTATGGGTCGGGTATGGGGAGGGGACCTTGAATCCCATCCCCGCACCACTACTCTCGGGGATTCCCCGTATCCCGACCCATTCCGCGTTTATACGGGTAAAACCCTAACTCATAGGGGCGAATCGGGTTTGGATGGGATAAATTGCCATCCCTAGTTGTCAGTAGATTTGAAAAATCTACCTTATGACGCTTGCGTTCTTTAGCTTCTTAATTTTCTCATGTTCTCCTCGGACCTCTTCGTCTGATCTAGAATGAACTTTCAATCAAAGAATAATGCTTTAGTAAAAAAAAGCAGACCGCAACCGATAATCACCGCTTTGCTCACCGACTATCAAACATCAACCATCGTGGGAGGCATAGACTTGGCAAACGAAAAAGATGTTCCAAAGAATGAAAAAAACGCCTTAAACAATATGAAGAGTTCAAGTTGCTAATCAAAAATAGACGATTTTAACTCTAACATGTTCTTATTTAAAACGTTTTGTTCATTCTCTGGACAGATTTTCGTGTAAGCAACCCACAATTAATGGAGATATTCCGTGCGAGAGATGGAAAGCAGAAATAGGAGAAGAGAGGGGCATTTTTTTTTTTCGTGAAGCAAGAGAAGGCATGTATAGTATTTATATAGAACTTAACTTCTTAATTAAGAAACTGTAGCCTGCAAACCGACTATCAAGACTTCCTTCTAACAATGCAGACTTAAATTTGGGAAGTAGCTAAGGTTACCTGATCCAAGCCAAGTCTTCTTTACACCCCAGATATTCAAACACACCCAACTCACCGAACAGACACAGATGACTCGGCATTAAATTTGGGGAATTCATATATGCTCATGGTTGACAGGTTGAGCCGTCGAGGTCCATTAAGATTTTACAAGAGTCGAGTACCTTATTAGCACGACAAAGACAACACGAGTTTTCGAAAGACTGATTTTCCAAGCTCTCAAAATCTGACATCTCAAGCACGCGACTTTTTTAGTGGTTCAGACAAAAAGGGTCATTAGGTGGTAATTCAAGTGCCCCTTATCAAAAAAAACATGGAAATGACCAATTAACCCTTATTATTAATAATCGAAATTAGTGTTGATAATCAAGATTAGTGTTGATAATCAATTTGGATGCAATAACATGGCAAAAAACAAGAGAACCTAAAAATCTGTATATACAAAAAAGTTATCTGTAAACCCCCTAGACCACTATACTCATCGGTGTACCGCTATCCTAGTTTTCATCTCCATCTCTTTATCATCATCATCTTCGTCTTGTCCTCGTAATTTTCGTCTTAGTCATGTCTTTCTTTACTGTTCTCTTCATCGTTGTCGTCTGCATCATTCAGTTCGTAACTAAACTGACCGAGCTAGCACGACAAAGACAACAAGAGTTTTCGAAAGACTGATTTTCCAAGCTCTCAAAATCTGACATCTCAAGCAAGCGGCTTTTTTAGTGGTTCAGAAAATGATGCATGTCTTTCAGGTATGTTTAAAATGTTTCCACTTCAAATGAACTTATGTTTCCATTTCCCATGGTTAGAATGCGATAAAATCGTACATTAACTAGATTGATTACTTAAACAAACGCAACTGCACTGCACTGCACATATATAGATATTGGAAGGATACATGACCATATGAAAAATGGAAGTTGAATCACTACCCATTTGATTCTTCCGTGTGCTACTTTCTGGACTAATTAATAAAATCTTCCTTTAATTTGCAGTTCAAGAGCTATTTTTCATCTCACCATTCAACATGGCATGCAATACGTACAGGCCTGAAATAATTTTGTTCGCTACTTCTGTGAACTCTACTTTATCCAAGTGACGCCATCTGATTAAACTGTCCTGTTCCAGCGATAGGGGTCAGAGATACAAATGGACCGATTCATATCCTGATGAACATATGTGTCCCACAGTTTCTCTGTACCACTATTTTATCAATCCTGTTAAAGGGACGGGTGGTTCCATTGGAGGGGCGGCAAACCTAATAAGACAAAAAGGGTCATTAGGTGGTAATTCACGTGCCCCTTATCAAAAAAACATGGAAATGACCAATTAACCTTTATTATTAATAACCGAGATTAGTGATGATAATTAAAATTAGTGTTGATAAATAAAACAAATACTACATACCTCTTGATGGAGATCCTGATATGGAATATTTGTTAGATGGTAGAGATGTTTTAACCCATAGTGAAGGTCAATCTCAACCAATTGAAGAAATTACCCAACAAAGTGAAGAACCCAGCACTGAAAATCACCAGGTATACTTCTAAACTAGTTCCCAATATCTTTTTGTTGCTTAAAATTCTCTAAAGAACGCAAAAAAAAATCAAATTTGTAAAAATTTCAGAAGAACTTACGGTTGGTAATTAGCTAGTCACCAACCGTAACTGTATGTTACGTTTCGTAAAGTATCCAATACCAACCGTAACTGGTTCAATTTGGGAAAAAACCCAATCGTATTACCAGTTACGGTTGGTAGAAAAATTTAGAGACGAACCGTAAGTCCAGTACGGTTGGATATGTCCTTCAGTGGTTACCAACCGTAACTCATCATGTGCATGGCAGTATTTACTGCACTCTTTACGGTTGGTAATGTGTAAATCGAGACCAACCGTAATTTGGTTACGGTTTGTTATCTGTGTTTTTGGCAACCGTATATTTCTCTGTCTGTTTTCATTTTTATTTCACCCTATTTACGGTTTGTTACTGGAGGACAATTATCAACCGGAGTTAAATTACGGTTTCTAAATGATTGTAGTTACCAACCGTATCTCTGTTACGGTTGGTGTTTCCTGTGTCGTGTCCAACGTAGCTTTATATATGTTTTCGTTTTGTTGCCTTGTTTAGACTAATGTGGGTATATTGTTGTCCAGATAGTGGATGTACCTCCCCTAATGGATGAACAACCTTTAGCAAATCAACTTCTCACCGAAAATTCTAGCTCTCACTATTTAACCGAGGAGACATGGGAGGAAAAAGATGATGCAAAGCATTGGGCTAGAGAACGAGGCAACACAGAAGTCATGCAAAAAAGGGTAGCGTGCAAGTAGCAAAGGCAAAGAGGAAGCAAACTACGTTCACTAAGAAGATCCTATGCCCCTTCAAGCTTCAATTTAAAAGAAACGCGGCAAAAAAGTGGTTTTTGGAGAAAGTTGTATGCGGTAGTCATAACCACCCTATACCAGAGAGTTTGCTATTACATTCTTATGATGGACGCCTTACCGAAGAAGAAGAGAAGATCGTAGAGTCACTGACACAAATTCGTATGAAGCCCGTTGATATCCTCGCTCACTTAAAGGAAATAAACCCACAAAATGCTTCTACTTTGGCTAACATCTACAACGCAAGAACAAAATTGAAGGCTAAGAAATGGGAACAAAGGAATGAAATGCAACAATTAAGGCATTTGGGGGAGGCGAATAATTACTCGGTTTTCCACGATGATGATGAGAAAGGACGAATAAGACATCTTCTGTTGGCTAATCCTGAGTTTGTGAAGTTGGCACGGTGCTCTCATCAAATCCTTCTAATGGATTGCACATAAAAAACCAACAAGTTTGAGACGTCGTTGTTGAACTTTGTCGGGCAAACTTCTACCAATGCTCCTTTTAGTGTTGGTTTTTTCTTCTTGAAAGATGAGCTCGAAGAGAGCTATGTGTGGGCATTAAACCAAGTGAAGCTATTCTACGTAGAGGGATATACTCCAAAGGTGATTATTACCGACAAGGAACAAGCTTTGTTGAATGCAATAAGGAGGGATTTCCCGGAAGCTCATAACCTTCTTTGCACATTCCACTTGTGGAAAAGTATTGAAACTAAGTGCATGCGCCTTGTCCGTCCAACCAAAAAAAAGCGAAATGGATAGAATAAAGAAACTATCGTTACATCAACAAAAGGATTCCAAAGAAAAATTTAAGAAGGATGACAATTTGGCGGAACTAAAATGGGAAAGTTTCAAAACGGAGTGGAGAGCCTTGACCTATTCAATCACCGTGGATGAATATGAGGATAGATCTCGTATGTTAGTGGCTCTTTGGAAAATAGGTTATCCAAGTGTTGTGAAGTATTTGTTGGATAATTGGTTGGATCCGCACAAAGAGAAGTTCGTATCGGCGTTCACTAACCAATATAGGCACTATGACAACCAAGCTACAAGTACGACGGAGTCATCTCACAACCGGTTGAAGAAGAAATTTCATAGTTGTAATGGTGGGTTAGTTACGCTATTCGAAGCCATGGATTCGTATTTCCGCCGTGATCACGATAGAGTTACGGAGTCTTTTGAAAAAAGCCGAAGTAAACAACACACCAAATGGTTAGACAATAAGTGGCTAAGGGGAATTACACATCAAGTTCCGCACCGCGCTATTGATAAGATAATGTATGAAGTACAACATTATGAATTGGGGGATTATGAAGAAGAGTGTGTTTGTCCAAATATGACAAGTTTGGGACTCTCATGTCGGCATGTTATATCCACATAACATTTGCTTCATCTTCCTTTTCTTCATCATTTTCTTCATCTTCCTTTTCTTCATCGGCCTCCTCTTCATCATTTTTTTCATCTTCCTCCTCTTCATCATTTGCTTCCTCTTCCTACCATCCATCATCATCGGTTCCTTTAAATTCTTCTTCATCTTCATCATTATTAGTTTCTTCCTCCACAATTTCATTTTCGTTGCCTTCGCGGTTAGTTTCGACTCCGACCTCTTCTTGATCATTATGTTCCACTCCTTCTAGCTCAACTCCAGATTCAGCCACAGGTTGTTCCCTCAACTTAATTTCAAACTTATTCTTCATCTTCTTCTCATTCTTGTGGACGCCTCTATTATTAACCCCTAAATGCTTATCACCGCGAGGGGTGGGCGTGTGATCAATCCGGGTTAAATCATTTCCTATCTTTTTCTTCCTACACAAGCATTACAATTGATTGATTTACTAAGGGTAAAACAAATAATATAGACAACAAAAAACAAAACAAAATGGTGAGCCTGCATAGTTACGGTTTGTAACCAATGAACGAAGACCAACCGTACCACTCACAATACGGTTGGTAACTGATGTATCGAGATCAACCGTAACTAAACTACGGTTGGTATTTTATCTTAGTTTTCAACCGTAAGTTTTATTTGGCCAAATACTAACATACAGGATGTTCTACGGTTGGTAATGGATGTTGAGTTACAAGTCGTAACTCAAATACGGTTGATAATTGATGGAATTACAAACCGTAGAAACCAAATGAAAGTTATAGAACAATGTACGGTTCGTAACTCAACATACGAGACTAACCATAAGCTACTTACGATTGCAAAAAAAAAAAAAACGTAACTGAAAAATTTCTCATCAATTTAAAAACTTACGGTTGGTATTTCAGTTATTACGAACCGTATCATCAACGAAAACCATAGTTACGGTTGAAATTGGAGTAATTATCAACCGTAACTCACATGCAACACACAAATTTCAGTTTCAATTTCGATCCAAAACCCTAATTTTTTATACAAAACTACTAAATCAACACAATAAACTAAACCCTAACTGGGTTTTTCGAAACATACCTCATAAAGGTCATTGTGCTTGATTTTGACGGTTGAGGAGTTTCAAATTGATGTTCTTGACCTAATGGAGGATTTGGTTCATTAGAACGACTATAATCTTCGTCAACCTTATTCTTCGGCATCTCTAATATAGTTTCCAATCAACGATTATCAATTTTTCAAATATCCGATTAATCGAAGAGGACGATGAAAAATCAGTTTTAATGGTGGAGAGGAGGAGAAGAGAAGATGAAGTAAAGTTGCAAAAAAAAATTGTTTTGATTTTCTGATTCAATTGGATTAATAACGGGGAAGGACCAGTCTTTTCAACCAAAAAATCAAGGGTAAATTTGTCCATTTGAAGTGAAAAAGGTAATCTAGTCAATTAACAACCCATATAGGACACCCCCTAACCAATAATAGGGATATTGTTATCACCCTTGCCGCACCTCCAATAAAACCACCCACCCCTTTAACAGGATTGTATTTTATGGTGTATTTCCTTTACAGAATAAATGTACAACAAGAGGTACTATCAGTTTAGTCTAAAAATATTGTGTATGGTGTTTTTGCATAATTATTTCTACAATGTGCAGATTCTTTGTATAATTATTTCTAAAATTGTGGTCTAACTCCTCATTTAGGTAGGGGAGACATTCAGAATTTCCAAATTTTTGTGTCCCACCTAGGAAGGTTAACATTCCATTTGGGGTTCAGAAAACTGTTACGAAATAGTTGAAGAAACCGTTACGAGGTTGAAGAAACCGTACGAGGGTTAAAGAAACTGTTGCGAAAGGGTTTAAGAAAGCGTTCGAGGTTGAAGAAACTGTTGCGAAGGAGTAGAAGAAACTATTACAAACAATTGAAGAAAGCGTTACGAAAACGAATGGAGTTTTGCAAAACATTTGTTTTTACAAAAACATTACATGGTCTAGTATTTCCCTACAGAGAAACCTCTCTAATACTGAGACATGTTACTATATCGTCCCGGCCCTTTGCAAGTTATGTTATCAGATAACACATAGAACGCCTGCTATTTTCAAAATTCATGTGAAGCTTTTGAGTACTAATTCATTAATGTGCAACTTTGAAGAAAGGACTAAACAAAAAACACTGAATTTATCTCTTAACAAATTTATCCTAATTAACAAATTGATCATCTTTATTGCTGATCATCAAGATTTTTTCTTTTTATTTCTCTGAACGTGAAACTAAACATATTTAATCATCAGTAATTAATGAATAAAATAACCTAATCTAACCTAATTGCCGACCAAATTGAACACCGCAATTGCTGATCATCAATAAAAAGAAATTCAACATCGTAATAGCGATGTTCATCAAGACCTGTTATTTCGACTTGATGGTGAAGACTTGAATAAAATCTTCAATCTTTATAAATCCATCTCCATTTTTATCCAAGAACTTCATCAACATGTCAAACTCTGATGCTGTATAATCACACTGCAATTCATGTTTTAGTATCAACATTGCACTATGAATAGAGATTTTATTACTTTTGCTCACCTCATATCTTCTAACTAGATCTTCCAAACCCTTTTCTTTGATCATATTAACTTGATCAATTTCTTTTCCATCAGATAATTCAGCAATATTGCCACCCTCCTTCTCTAAAGCCCAGCCTTCATCCGTATCTTCCTTCACCTCAACGTTATTTTCACTTTTAACTTTCTTTTGTAAAACCTCAGAAGGATGAACAATTTTCTTGTTCAGATTCTTAGAGTTAATGCACCCCATAGTTGTTGGTGTGATATCAAGACGAAAAGAAAGAGAGAGGGACGTAAAGAGAGATGGAAACAGATGGATGATACTGACTCGTGAATAAGGCTTCCTTATATAGAGCGCATATCGGATCTCCCCGGCCGGTTCTTGAACCACCGCCTCAAGACAAGTTATAGTTCAGTTCGGGCTAAAGTAGTAAACTGATATTTTCAAATCCATATTCTATTTCAAGGATTTTTTTTTTCTTTCCAAAATTAAGAAAATTTTTAACTTATACATTTTATATTTTTAATTTTATTATGAAGTATTTAATTTCAAATTAAAATAGCTTGGAAGAATTATCATCTTGTAAGAAATTAGTTGGAAGCTTAGCAACAAGCTGAGCTCCAACCCCTTTTTGAATGACGACTCCTAATCTATGAAAGCTGCAAACAAGAATTGTACCAAAAGGTAGCTTGACAGGAGAAGAAAAAGAAAAGGGGAAGGAAAACAAAGAAGATGAATCAAAAAGAGATGGTTTGATCAGATGAAAACCAATAACTTTTTGATCGCCTCCAAATTACCATAGAAACTGCTGGTATCGCATATTAGAGAACTGAGAAGCAGGAAGTTCGATCTCTTGACTCTCTTCTTATAAGAAAAGGCCTACACTATAACAACTTGTATTATTGGTGTTGTATCATTTGATCTAAAAATCTAAGATCTTTTCTAATTATTGGGGGTTGGATTAGTTATATAGTGAAAAATCATAAATCAGAGAAAGAGTGAGATTTGATTCATTTGAAACGTTGTATTCCAATAAGCCTAGCTAGCCCAAGGTCATCGTGCAAGGTATGACCGTAAATCATCAAAAAAGATGTAAAAAAGAAGATAAATTGTGAAAAGAAATTGGCTGACTTAACTATCCCATTGCATTCTCCGTGGTAGTACGATATGTAAACTGGGAATTGTCATAGTTTTTCTTGTGCACAGTGGTCTTTGTATAGTGATTTTTCGAGCGCTCTTTTTTTATCAATGTAATTTCCAACTTCGAATTTCCATACACTTACTTATATCCCATGCACTATCCAATGTCATCAACCCGCGTCGTGTAACTGTTTTCACCAGCACCAGCACCGATCAGCACTTTCGCGTTATAACTAACCATGCACCCACAACTCAACGATGTCTTCTCTGCTTATTTTTTTGAGAAGAACAATAATTCCAGTTTTCGGTTGTAGCCTATGACTTGGTAATAGAAAGATTAAGTATCTTGCCTACAGGGAATTCAGTATAATGGGATTTATATCTTCTGCTATATTTTTTTGTATCTTCTATGTCTTTTTATTTTTATATACACCATTTTATTTTTCATTACCATCGATGAGATTGAATGATCATTATGGAAATTCTAGTACATTTGCATACAGTAGATTTTTGGTTGACTTAAAAAGGATGCAATACTTTTGCGACTTATTGATTCAGAGATCCAACTAAAAAAAGAATCAATCAGCAATTAAAGGGCGGAATTTATAACTCGAATGAATATCAAATTTTCTTTATTTGCATCAAAAAAATAAAATAAAAATCAAATTTAATTGCAGAAGGCGCAGTAACCAAGACTTTAAACTTTAATTGAAGCAACCCAAAACAACAAGCTAAAAAGTTCTAGAAATCAAGAAGGAAGATAAGAGAGAGAACAAAATAAAACAGAAACGGAACCAAACGCAAAAAACAAGCAGAGACACACACCTAAGAATGAAAGATTGTACCATCCCTATTAGCATCAAACTAAAATTAAAGACATGTGTATAGAAATATATATATATATATATGTAAACTTTAAAGAGAACTATAAAATCACATGCAGGTTTAGCAGCAGGATTACAAAATTTACCTTGTCGTGCTTGCCTTGTCTAGCTTCTTGATCGCTGGTTCCCCTCATATGATCTAAAATTACCTTCCGGTAAAAGAATAAAATAACCTGACTGCAACCAATAAACACCACTTTGCTCCAGCAAAATTGCATCCAGAATGGAAGCATAGAATTGCGTCACATGGCCGATACCAATGATGCAACGAAAAAGATGTTCCAAAGAATGAAGACTAGGCTTTAGATAATTATGATATGTTCAAGTTGCTCATCAAGAAAAGATGATTAACTTTAACAAAATTATTTAAAGACTTGTGTTCATTCTCCGGACAGACATTCGTCTAAGTAATCCATAACAATGGAGATAAAGAGAGGACATGAATAATATCATCTGCAATATTATGCATGGGACATGAAAAGCAGAAACTGGAGAAGAGAGGGGCATGTAGTTGTATTTATATGGAACTTGTTTCTCACACCGACTCAAGTTTTTATTAAGAAAACGTAAAGATTTGGAAACCGACTTCCTTTTTATACGGATGCCCAGACAGGAAGTAGCTAAGGTTAACGGATTGGGCGTCGGATCCAACGATTCCACCCATGATCCGATCCAAGGTGTAGTAATCTTTACATGGTCCAATGTAGTCAATTTTGGTTTGGGAAAATTAGGCTAAGGACAAACCCATGGATAACCCATAATATGAGGCCCTTAATTAAAAGAAATTGAAATCTAGGCCCCGAGTTATTAAAGGACATTCACACCCTCTTATATATTGTCAAGCCTATAATCAAATAAAATTTAAATTTAGGCCCAAAATTATTAAATCTAGGCCCAAAATTATTAAAATACACTGTGAATGTGTAAACAGAAGTTACACATGCATATGACATGTGTATCCAGAAATTAGACATCCTTATGCCATGTGTAATGCAAAGTTATACATCAAAAAATAGACATCAAAAAGAACGCATACAAAAAAATACATCTATCACTTTAATATTCAATTACAATAATTTCTTAGCATGTGTAACTAGAAGTTACATATGCATCTACCTAGTGTAACTGAGAGTTACACATGCGTCTGATTTGTTGGAGAAAAAAGCCAGAATCGTTGGGAGGCTGGGTAGCCCTTGAGTGTGAGATGAAATTGGGAGCTGGTAGCAGTAATAAAGGCGCTAATAGTAGTAATGGAGGGTAACAATGTAACTTGACAATTTAAGTTGATGATAGGAAGGTAATTACCTACAACTCTCCCGAAACTCTGTAACAAATACCAATTATTGCAACGATTATCCAACTTTATAAATTTACCAACGTCGATACGACGTTACTTAAAAGATATCCGTTACAAAATCGGGTGTTACAATTCCCTGATTTCGTGTAGTGTGTGTTTGATTAAGTCCAAACCCTTTTATCAAGTAAACATACTTCGTTGTTTTATTGTCTCGATCTCGTATATATAGACGATCACACGAAGTGTGAACGGATTAGTTGCATTGTCTCGACTCTATCCATAGACAATCAATTTCGGAGAAAGGACTTATAGGTAGGAAATTTTTTAGCTTGAGGTATATTTTGGCACCCTCGCCTTTTCAGATTTTTAATAAAATCTTTATTTAAGTTTTATTGTCTTAAGTTTGTATCTTGTAACAAAAGAGGCAGTAATATTAACTAATTGAAAAATTTAGACTTCCTTTTTGTTAATCATACTTATTACACTTAGACTTACATTTAATTAATTTGGTTTAATAATGGGATAATAACATCAAACTACGTTGGATTAAAGCAACTAAAATGAATTAAATCCACAAAAAATGAAAGATACTCACTGGTTAGATTCCTACCTCAGTCACTTACAACATTTATCTAATATTGAATAAAGGCTAGCAACATCTTCTTCGCGAGTGAAGTAAGCGAGAACCATTTCAGTGTAGAGGAGGTGTGATTGAAATGGAATATGGAATATTAGGAGTAATAAAATATTGAGTATTTATATAGAACTAAAAATAATTGTTGGATATCGATAACAAAATTTTGAAAATCAACGAGTATATAACGACAATATTTCTCAGGACTATATTTTTTTATTATAAAAAAGAACATAAGTGAGCTTCTAAACAAAACCTACAGAAATCATTCACAACCAACACCATCCACCATGTGTTCTAAAACCAAAGGAAAACAAATATTTTATATGAAAGCAAAAGAGGTTTGTCCACTTCATGGATAACCATGATTTGATGCAATGCTCTTGGATATTATTTAAGTGTTTATAGGAAGGTTGTTCACATATCAGAATGGTCATTGAATCACAACCAGAAAATCTCAAGTATTTGCAATCTCAAGATCCCAACTGTCCTGAGGAACCACATATACTACATTGTGCTATAAATGTTAAAGAAGAAGAAAAAAAAAGGTAGCAAACTTAAAAGCGAATTGAAGAAGATACTACTCTTGGAGCACTATGGAGATAGAGATCATGAGTGCAAATATTTTTCACAGAGAATTAGTGGACGCTCATAGCTAGGTTGTAGGATTTATATGCATTTGTATACTTCTACAAAGGAAGGCATATACGGAAAGCACTATTGGAAATGTCTTAGGCGTTTTATGGTAAGTGAATGAACCGATCCACAGTCGTTTTAAGATTTAATTTGTGACATCAATGTACTATTGTAATTAATTTAAAACTTTCTTATTTTTCTTATTTTAGAAGCATACAACATAGGACTAAAGCATACTACATTAGATTAAAGCATACTTAGTTATTTAATTGTAAAATTCGTTCGTGTGGTTGAGCATCTAAGAGGACGACTGCATTGAATCTGTCGAGCTTTCTAGGAATGTTGCAACACGTTTGGAAAGTGAAAGGTCTGTCGTTGGATACTTCCCGTATTGTCAGTGTTTTTTCTTCACTAATTGATTAAGAATTCCGAGATTTGCTAAAATGGGTTTGAAACGATGTGGCAATCTTGAAGCGTCATGCATAATGGGTTCCCCGTTTCAGCGATAAATATTGCAAAAATTCTTTCCTAAAAATAGACACTCGAAATGGCCTGAGCACTACCAATATTATATGTACCTGGAATTCGAAAATTTTCCACCCCCCTTATAATATCATCTGACATTTACATTAGACATACAAGCCTGGGAGCTGACCACGAGAAAATCTTAAGCTTAACTTCCAGCGATATTGCAGCAATAGTTTTCTCTTTTTTTGCTGAAGTGTCTTTCATTTTTTTTTTAGCCACAGAGACCAAAGAACAACCGCATAAAGTCTGCTCCAGAGCTCTTTTGCAGCTCATACCAGCCGCATCCAAGAATGGAAGTAGTCCAATTGGAGATGAGGTTGATAATCGAAGGAGCAGTGTTACAGCTCATACCAGCCGCATCCAAGAAATAAGACCATATGCTCCTAGCGTAGAAGCATTCTCTGGCAGTTGACGGTAGAAGGGGAAAATATTTAATATCGGATTTCCATTAGGAGAAAAGAGGCAGCTATTTATTTTATGGAGGTTATCCAAAGTGGGGAGGCTGTCTGACGAAGCTTGCTATAGGAGAAAACCTATATTGTGAGGTCATTTTTTGCTCCAGACCTTCAAGCTACTCCGCATTGTAAGCATCTTTGACAGTGAAATGGCCAGAATTGTTGCTTAACCAAAGCAGCACATCATCTTCATCCAGATTGAACACGATCGAATCCAAGTAACTAATCAGACGACGCACCATTAATTTCTTCAATTTTCAAAGTCATAAAGTCTGCTGCGCATAATGTCGATCTCCCAGTTCAGACCAGACGCATGAGGAGTGAAGGCACTTTGAAGAGAAATACCTTTGGTGCTTGACAAGGCATGGTGCCATCCCTATGCCATTTATCCTCCCATGATAATATCTTAGCTCCATTACCAGCTAGTTAAAATTACCGCTACTTGGTTTGTACCGGATGCGTATAATATTAGTTGAGCATACACGAAGCTATTCAGGTGTAGGAAACCAGTGTACGAGTGTCCCAGTTATATTAGTTTGTACGAGTGTTACCAGTTAGGAAAGAATGCAGATCTTAATTTTTCCGATAGACTCGTTGTGTTGTAGACTAAAATTTGTATTTTTCTTCTCATGTTTGAGTTTTTATTCGATTTAAAAGTTAATGGATATTTTTTTATTCGAAAGAACACCAAACAAGAACAACATGAAATAGAAAAACGAAAAGAGAATTGAAAAATCAACCGGTTGTCTTAGGGATGGCAATGGGGTGGGTATGGGACGGAGACCTTAAATCCCATCTCTTACCCCGTTCAAAAAATAAAAACACATCCCCTTCTCGTTTCCCATAAGAATGGGGCGGGGACGGGTATGGGGAATCCCCGTAGGGGATGCGTTTCCCATTAGTTATCATAACATTACAACATATATTTAAAATTTTGTAAATAATAATAATTTAAAAATAATTATAATGGTTCAAACAATAATACTAACCTAAGAAGTGCGTTTTAAAATTTTAAGTTTATAATAACCAACTAAAACTGTAAAATAAAGGAAACAATTGATCCACAATTAAGTATTATGGTTCCTTTTACTTCTTAGTTCCTCATAACTTACCATCTCTCCATGTTAATCATCTCATCATGATCTTCTTCGCTATCTTCTAAAAAAAAGTTCCTCAATCAGATATAATAAGTTATGGTATGGGTCCGGTATGGGGAGGGGACCTTGAATCCCATCCCCGCATCATTACTTTCGGGCATTCCCCGTATCCCGCCCCATTCCGCGTTTATACGGGTAAAACCCTAACTCATAGGGGCGAATCGGGATGGATGGGGTAAATTTCCATCCCTAGTTGTCAGTAAATTTGAAAAATCTACCTTGTGGCGCTTGCGTTCTTTAGCTTCTTAATTTTCTCATGTTCTCCTCGGACCTCTTTGTCTGATCTAGAATGAACTTTCAATCAAAGAATAATGCTTTAGTAAAAAAAAAGCAGACCGCAACCGATAATCACCACTTTGCTCACCGACTATCAAACATCAACCATGGTGGGAGGCATAGACTTGGCAAACGAAAAAGATGTTCCAAAGAATAAAAAAAAAACGCTTTAAACAATATGAAGAGTTCAAGTTGCTAATCAAAAATAAACGATTTTAACTCTAACATGTTCTTATTTAAAACTTTTTGTTCATTCTCTGGACAGATTTTCGTGTAAGCAACCCACAATTAATGGTTACCTGATCCAAGCCAAGTCTTCTTTGCACCCCTGATATTCAAACACACCCAACTCACCGAACAGACACAGATGACTCGGCATTAAATTTGGGGAATTCATATGTGCTCATGGTTGACAGGTTGAGCCGTCGAGGTCCATTAAGATTTTACAAGAGTCGAGTACCTTATTAGCACGACAAAGACAACAAGAGTTTTCGAAAGACTGATTTTCCAAGCTCTCAAAATCTGACATCTCAAGCACGCTACTTTTTTAGTGGTTCAGACAAAAAGGGTCATTAGGTGGTAATTTAAGTGCCCCTTATCAAAAAAAACATGGAAATGACCAATTAATCCTTATTATTAATAATCGAGATTAGTGATGATAATCAAGATTAGTGTTGATAATCAAGATTAGTGTTGCTAATTAATTTTCATTTATAATAACTCTAAAATCAGATTTTTAGAGTTATAAAAAAAAAGTTTAGAGGAGAAGAAAAAGAAAACTTATGTGATATTTGTGAAACCCTAGATTTTGATTCACTCAACCAAAATGAGTGATTCCAGTGGCAAATTTGAGATGGGTGAATCTCTATACGATAAATAAAACAAATACTACATACCTCTTGATGGAGATCCTGATATGGAGTATTTGTTAGATGGTAGAGATGTTTTAACCCATAGTGAAGGTCAATCTCAACCAATTGAAGAAATTACACAACAAAGTGAAGAACCCAGCACTGAAAATCACCAGGTATACTTCTAAACTAGTTCCCAATATCTTTTTGTTGCTTAAAATTCTCTAAAGAACGTAAAAAAAATAAAATTTTTAAAATTTCAGAAGAACTTACGGTTGGTAATTAGCTAGTCACCAACCGTAACTGTATGTTACGTTTCGTAAAGTATCCAATACCAACCATAACTGGTTCAATTTGGGGAAAAACCCAATCGTATTACCAGTTACGGTTGGTAGAAAATTTTCGAGACGAACCGTAAGTCCAGTACGGTTGGATATCTCCTTCAGTGGTTACAAACCGTAACTCATCATGTTCATGGAAGTATTTACTGCACTCTTTACGGTTGGTAATGTGTAAATCGAGACCAACCGTAACTTGGTTACGGTTTGTTATCTGTGTTTTTACCAACCGTATATTTCTCTGTCTGTTTTCATTTTTATTTCACCTTATTTACGGCTTGTTACTGGAGGACCATTATCAACCGGAGTTAAATTACGGTTTCTAAATGATTGTAGTTACCAACCGTATCTCTGTTACGGTTGGTGTTTCCTGTGTCGTGTCCAACGTATCTTTATATATGTTTTCGTTTTGTTACCTTGTCTAGACTAATGTGGCTATATTGTTGTCCAGATCGTGGATGTACCTCCCCTAATGGATGAACAACCTTTAGCAAATCAACTTCTCACCGAAGATTCTAGCTCTCACTATTTAACCGAGGAGACATGGGAGGAAAAAGATGATGCAAAGCATTGGGTTAGAGAACGAGGCAACATAGAAGTCATGCAAAAAAGGGTAGCGTGCAAGTAGCAAAGGCAAAGAGGAAGCAAACTACGTTCACTAAGAAGACCCGATGCCCCTTGAAGCTTCAATTTAAAAGAAACGCGGCAAAAAAGTGGTTTTTGGAGAAAGTTGTATGCGGTAGTCATAACCACCCTATACCAGAGAGTTTGCTATTACATTCTTATGATGGACGCCTTACCGAAGAAAAAGAGAAGATCGTAGAGTAACTGACACAAATTCGTATGAAGCCCGTTGATATCCTCGCTCACTTAAAGGAAATAAACCCACAAAATGCTTCTACTTTGGCTAACATGTACAACGCAAGAACAAAATTGAAGGCTAAGAAATGGGAACAAAGGAACGAAATGCAACAATTAAGGCATTTGGGGTAGGCAAATAATTACTCGGTTTTCCACGATGATGATGAGAAAGGACGAATAAGACATCTTTTGTTGGCTAATCCTGAGTTTGTGAAGTTGGCACGGTGCTCTCATCAAATCCTTCTAATGGATTGCACATACAAAACCAACAAGTTTGAGATGTCGTTGTTGAACTTTGTCGGGAAAACTTCTACCAATGCTCCTTTTAGTGTTGGTTTTTTCTTCTTGAAAGATGAGCTCGAAGAGAGCTATGTGTGGGCATTAAACCAAGTGAAGCTATTATACGTAGAGGGATATACTCCAAAGGTGATTATCACCGACAATGAACAAGTTTTGTTGAATGCAATAAGGAGGGATTTCCCGGAAGCTCATAACCTTCTTTGCACATTCCACTTGTGGAAAAGTATTGAAACTAAGTGCATGCGCCTTGTCCGTCCAACCAAAAAAAAGCAAAATGGATAGAATAAAGAAACTACCGTTACATCAACAAAAGGATTCCAAAGAGAAATTTAAGAAGGATGACAAGTTGGCGGAACTAAAATGGGAAAGTTTTAAAACGGAGTTGAGAGCCTTGACCTATTCTATCACCGTGGATGAATATGAGGATAGAGCTCGTATGTTAGTGGCTCATTGGAAAATAGGTTATCCAAGTGTTGTGAAGTATTTGTTGGATAATTGGTTGGATCCGCACAAAGAGAAGTTCGTATCGGCGTTCACTAACCAATATAGGCACTATGACAACCAAGCTACAAGTACGACGGAGTCATCTCACAACCGGTTGAAGAAGAAACTTCATAGTTGTAATGGTGTGTTAGTTACGCTATTCGAAGCCATAGATTCGTATTTCCGCCGTGATCACGTAGAGTTATGGAGTCTTTTGAAAAAAGCCGAAGTAAACAACACACCAAATGGTTAGACAATAAGTGGCTAAGGGGAATTACACATCAAGTTTCGCACCGCGCTAATGATAAGATAATGTATGAAGTACAACTTTATGAATTGGGGGATTATGAAGAAGAGTGTGTTTGTCCAAACATGACAAGTTTGGGACTCCCATGTCGTCATGTTATAGCCACATAACATTTGCTTCATCTTCCTTTTCTTCATCATTTTCTTCATCTTCCTTTTTTTCATCGGCCTCCTCTTCATCATTTTTTTCATCTTCCTCCTCTTCATCATTTGCTTCCTCTTCCTCACCTCCATCATCACCGGTTCCTTTAAATTCTTCTTCATCTTCATCATTATTAGTTTCTTCCTCCACAATTTCATTTTCGTTGCCTTCACGGTTAGTTTCGACTCCGACCTCTTCTTGATCATTATGTTCCACTCCTTCTAGCTCAACTCCAGATTCAGCCACAGGTTGTTCCCTCAACTTAATTTCAAACTTATTCTTCATCTTCTTATAATTCTTGTGGATACCTCTATTATTAACCCATCAATGCTTATCACCGCGAGGGGTGGGCGTGTGATCAATCGTGGTTAAGTCATTTCCTCTCTTTTTCTTCCTACACAAGCATTACAATTGATTGATTTACTAAAGGTAAAACAAATAATATAGACAACAAAAAACAAAACAAAATGGTGAGCCTGCATAGTTACGGTTTGTAACCAATGAACGGAGACCAACCGTACCACTCACACGGTTGGTAAATAGTGGATCGAGACCAACCGTATCAACGATACGGTTGGTAACTGATGTATCGAGATCAACCGTAACTAAACTACGGTTGGTATTTTATCTTAGTTTTCAACCGTAAGTTTTCTTTGGCCAAATACTAACATACAGGATGTTTTACGGTTGGTAATGGATGTTGAGTTACAAGTTGTAACTCAAATACGGTTGATAATTGATGGAATTACAAACCGTAGAAACCAAATGAAAGTTACAGAACAATGTACGGTTCGTATCTCAACATATGAGACCAACCGTAAGCTACTTACGGTTGCAAAAAAAAAACTGAAAAATTTCTCATAAATTCAAAAACTTACGGTTGGTATTTCGGTTATTACGAACCGTATCATCAACAAAAACCATAGTTACGGTTGAAATTGGAGTAATTATCAACCGTAACTCACATGCAACACACAAATTTCAGTTCCAATTTCGATCCAAAACCCTAATTTTTTATCCAAAACTAACTAAATCAACACAATAAACTAAACCCTAACTGGGTTTTTCGAAACATGCCTCATAAAGGTCATTGTGCTTGATTTTGACGGTTGAGGAGTTTCAAATTGATGTTCTTGACCTAATGGAGGATTTGGTTCATTAGAACGACTATAATCTTCGTCAACCTTCTTCTTCGGCATCTCTAATATAGTTTCCAATCAACGATTATCAATTTTTCAAATCGCCGCTTAATCGAAGAGGACGATGAAAAATCAGTTTTAATGGTGGAGAGGAGGAGAAGAGAAGATGAAGTAAAGTTGGAAAAAAAAAATCGTTTTGATTTTCTGATTCAATTGGGTTAATAACGGGGAAGGACCAGTCTTTTCAACCAAAAAATCAAGGGTAAATTAGTCCATTTGAGGTGAAAAGGGTAATCTAGTCAATTAACAACCCATATAGGACACCCCCTAACCAATAATAGGGATATTGTTATCACCCTTGCCGCCCCTCCAATAGAACCACCCGCCCCTTTAACAGGATTGTATTTTATGGTGTATTGCCTTTACAAAATAAATGTACAACAAGAGGTACTATCAGTTTAGTCTAAAAATATTGTGTATGGTGTTTTTGCATAATTATTTCTACAATGTGCAGATTCTTTGTATAATTATTTCTAAAATTGTGCTCTAACTCCTCATTTAGGTAGGGGAGACATTCAAAATCCCACCTAGGAAGGTTAACAATCCATTTGGGGTTCAGAAAACTGTTACGAAATAGTTGAAGAAACCGTTACGAGGTTGAAGAAACAGTACGAGGGTTAAAGAAACTGTTGCGAAAGGGTTTAAGAAAGCGTTCGAAGTTGAAGAAACTGTTGCGAAGGAGTAAAAGAAACTGTTACAAACAGTTGAAGAAAGCGTTGCGAAAACGAATGGAGTTTTGCAAAATATTTGTTTTTACAAAAACATTACATGGTCTAGTATTTCCCTAAAGAGAAACCTCTCTAATACTGAGACCTGTTACTCTATCGTCCCGGCTCTTTGCAAGTTATGTTATCAGATGACACATAGAACGCCTGCTATTTTCAAAATTCATGTGAATCTTTTGAGTACTAATTCATTAATGTGCAACTTTGAAGAAAGGACTAAACAAAAAACACTAAATTTATCTCTTAACAAATTTAACCTAATTAACAAATTGATCATCTTTATTGTTGATCATCAAGATTTGTTCTTTTTATTTCTCTGAACGTGAAACTAAACATATTTAATCATCAGTAATTAATGAATAAAATAACCTAATTTAACCTAATTGCCGACCAAATTGAACACCCCAATTGCTGATCATCAATAAAAAGAAATTCAACATCGTAATAGCGTTGTTCATCAAGAACTGTTATTTCGACTTGAAGGTGAAGACTTGAATAAAATCTTCAATCTTTACAAACCCATCTCCATTTTTATCCAAGAACTTCATCAACATGTCAAACTCTGATGCTGTAGAATCACACTGCAATTCATGTTTTAGTATCAACATTACACTACGAATAGAGATTTTATTACTTTTGCTCACCTCATATCTTCTAACTAGATCTTCCAAACCCTTTTCTTTGATCATATTAACTTGATCAATTTCTTTTCCATCAGATAATTTAGCAATATTTCCACCCTCCTTCTCTAAAGCCCAGCCTTCATCTGTATCATCCTTCACCTCAACGTTATTTTCACTTTTAACTTTCTTTTGTAAAACCTCAGAAGGATAAACAATTTTCTTGTTCAGATTCTTAGTGTTAATGCACCCCATAGTTGTTGGTGTGATGTCAAGACGAAAAGAGAAAGAGAGAGGGACGTAAAGAGAGATGGAAACAGATGGATGATACTGACTCGTGAATAAGGATTCCTTATATAGAGCGCATATCGGATCTCCCTGGCCGGTTCTTGAACCACCGCCTCAAGACAAGTTATAGTTCAGTTCGGGCTAAAGTAGTAAACTGATATTTTCAAATCCATATTCTATTTCAAGGATTTTCTGTTCTTTCAAAAATTAAGAAATTTTTTAACTTATACATTTTATATTTTTAATTTTATTATGACATATTTAATTTCAAATTAAAATAGGTTGGAAGAATTATCATCTTGTAAGAAATTAGTCGGAAGCTTAGCAACAAGCTGAGCTCCAACCCCTTTTTGAATGACGACTCCTAATCTATGAAAGCTGCAAACAAGAATTGTACCAAAGGTAGCTTGACAGGTGAAGAAAAGAAAAGGGGAAGGAAAACAAAGTAGAGGAATCAAAAAGAGATGGTTTGATCAGATGAAAACCAATAACATTTTGATCGCCTCCAAATTGTCATAAATCGCCCCTCCGTTTTATTATTATACTAGGATTTAACCCATGCCATAATGGCATAGGTGTTATATACATTACAATTGTCAAATTATGATGTGTCATCCGAATAATTCTTATAAGTTTCTCTCTAAGTGTAGTTGTCAAGATGAAACCAATATGATATTTCCACTAAAGTCTAAACAAATAGAAAGTAAAAATCGGTACTTGAGAGAATCTCACATTTCTAGAAAAAAAAGTTGTAAATAGATTAAAACCCCAGTGACCTGCGATAGCCAAATTTTAATAATCTGGTAAATAACAAAATACATATACCCTAAATTTCAACCATGAGATTATTGGAATCAATTAGGCCATCGTTGAAAAATATATACTTTATTTAATTAAAAAAAAAATCAAGAAAATGATAGAAATCCAAAAATTCAGACATGAAGAAATACGAAAGGGTTTTCTTAAATATTATTATCTTGAAGTAGTTTGATTGGTTGGAGATGTAGATTGAGAAAATATGAAAAGAAAATTGAGGGAAGTATATTCTTGGATTTAAGTTTTTTTCTCTCCTCGATCTATCCCACATTCCCAATTTTAATTTGCTCCAAATGGGGAATTAGAGTTCTCAAATCCACTCATCCTACAGGATGAGCGAGAGAATGAATTGTTCAGTTTTGGGTGGAAAAATACGAACCGATGTTTATCTTGCCTAACTTAGAGAAGCTTCGTTTTGAAGTATAATATAAAGAAATAGGAGTAAAAGTATACCAATATAGGGTACAACTATTATTGTACCTATACATGTCAATAATAAGTAATTTTTCGTGTTTTAATTTTGACTTGTGCCGTTTGTTTTAAGTAATTAATTTTGATTTGTTTTTTTAAGCGTTTAAATAACTGTTTAGTTAATAATGATGCTGGTTGTAGTTTAGGCAGTTTTATTTTTCATAGATTAGGTGTTGTTATTCGGAAAGGGGTTGGTGCCCAGATCGTTGCTCGATTACCAACTAAAGCTCTGTATGAATCTTATTTAATGAATGAGAAATAAAGTAATTATATAACGTGATTTTTTTTAATCTTTCATGTATTTTAACTGAGTTTATTTTATCACTAAGACGATCAATCACATCCTCTAATTTATAACGTTACCCATTTTGTGGCAACCCGAAATTAACATAGTATATTACTATTCAGCAACCGCCTCCGCACCACAAAACCATATGATGCCATTTCTTTCTCCACCAAAACCGCCACCCACCTCCTGTGGCCGCTGGCAGTCCTTCTAGTTTTGAATCACAAACATCATGTATAAAGTTTTGGTTGAACAAACTTCGGTTTTTAATTAATTTATTTCATTACTTTTTTTTTTTTGTTATATTCTACTTTGTATCGCAAACAAATTTATTTTATCGGTTAGAACCATGATTTATACAATTGGGTACTAAAAGTAGTAGGGGTACCGTTCAGCTGATCCAACGACCATGATCACTTTTTCCTAAATGGTAAGATACCATCCCAAGATATTGTATATGTTTTTATCAATTGCGCTAAAAACAACCAATTATATCTTTGAAAATACAGTGTTAGCCGTGTTGTAAATATACAGAACTAATATTGTTCATGACTATTCACTACACCTACCACCATAAAATCACCCATCACAACTATTTCTTCTACCACCATTAATATTATCGCCTCCACCACTCACTAACACCCGCCACATTTTCTACCAGCCACTACTTCCTCCACTACCACCACTAATTTCTATTGATATAATTTTGGTCAAAATTATTTATTAATTTCTATTGATATAATTTTTATCAAAATTATTTATTAATGAAAATATATATTTATTAGAATAATTAAGACATTTTTAATGAAAAATTAATAAATCATTCTATGAGCAATTAATGAGCAACTAATTAATAAGTACCACTTATAATGTTTTTAATTAAGTTAAACAAAGCACAACCAATGATTTATCTTCCCCCTAGATAAAGAACGCGCGATTGGGGATATAAGAAAAGGACAAAAATGGGATCCAAATATCAAATCAGGGTCACTCGTTATCTAAATATTTTATGTAATTCCTAATCTACCCCTCACTAATCAGGATTAGTGATTAATAATAATTAGTAAAATCTTAAGATTTTTGATAAATGATTAGAGTGTATTATTATTTGTGTTTGGTTGAGTGACGTGAGAGTAGAAGGAGGGAAAGAAAATTTGAGAGGGAAATTATTTTGGTGAAAATGGAGGTTGATTGTGAAGAGAGAATTGTTGCTAAGAGGTTGAAATTTTGTTTTTTTTTTCTTTGAATCCACCATTTTTGCAGCTGAAAAAGCTCGGTGCCGGCATGGACGTGGTATGAATACCATGTCGGAAGTAGTCATACCGGAATGGTATTCATACCATGTCCATGCCGACACTGAGCTTATCCCCCATTTTGAAATTCAAGCCGGCATAATATTTAACCAAAAAACTATGCCGGTATGCTATGCAGGGGGTCTCGTTTTGAAATTCAAAACCTATTCCGTTTTGAATTTTTTTTCTGGTTTTCATCACTTCCGGCACAGTTAGTTAATTCTCGAGCATGCCGGCATCGTTTTCCGGCATAGTATGTTGCTTAAATTTCTATGCCGGCACACGATGTAAAGTATCCAGAGGATTGAATTTTTTTTCACTTGACTACCGGCATTGATAGATTTCTATCGAGCATGCCGGAATTTAGTTACGGCATTGTATGTTAGTTACCAAGCATGCCGGCATGGTTTTCATCAATTCCGGCATGGTCTTCATCACTTCCGACAATGTACAAAAATTATTTCCGACATGGGCTTCATTACTACCGGCATGGTCTTCATCACTATCGGCATGGTTTTCATCACTTCCCAACGTAAAAAAAAAAATCGTTTTCAAAATGAGGAGCCAACAGAGAAGGAGAAGTGAATTTGAAAGAGAGTGGGGAAAATTTAGAATTTGAAAGGGAATGGGGAATATTTGGGTTTCAAATCCCTAACCCAAAAACAGAATAATAAGAAGTGAAGATGGAAATTGGGGATATGATTTTGTTTTTTGATTTTAAGTTTTTAGATTTTATTTTGAGGGAAGGGTATTTTAGTATTTTCATACCAAAAAATCACCCTTTAACAAACACTACTAGTTGGAGGAATTAACTTATATCCCCCAATCGCGTGTTCTAGATAAATTTGGAGTTCTCTTTATCTTGCCTAACTTGTCCAAACTTTGTTTTGTATTTTAGGTAAAATTTAATTCACTTGCATTAATCTTGGTCAGCTTTCTTCATTCATTTTCACGGTTTTCAAATATCCATAAAAATATTAAAGATACAAGTATTTCAAATTCCGAAAATTAAAATAATTGATATTTAAGAATATGTCGTTAGTATCTTCATATAATTTTCCGTGTTCACTACTCCATCAGGAATATTAAAGATCACTAAAGTACTTGAAATTCTGAAAGTTAAAATAATTAATGTTTAAAAATAAGCCATTAATATCGAGTTTTCTAAAATTAAAATAATACTCGCTGAGCTAGTTACCCGTTTTTTGCCTAGACAAGATATGCCGTATTTACAAGGTTTCGAGCCTCCAATGGCGTAATATTGCAGAAGTTAACATGGAAGGTAGAGTTAGTTTGCCCCCCTTATGACACAATCTCATCCCCCATTTGCTTTGTCTCAGTTGGTTATAGGTTATCCATGAGACTCGCTGGTAGGCTAGCACAACAACCTGTTCAATTAATGTAGTAGTATGTTATTGGAGCTTAGCTTGTTAGGCTCCAACTAGTTAATGTAATTTTTTTTATCTAATAGTAAAAAATCTTTTTCTTTTTCCCATGACCTGTTACAAATGACATTTTGTTTCGGATCCAAGCCAAAAGAGCCTCATAATTTTAGATGGATGCAGTTTATGAATCACACATGTTGTGTCAGATGACTCAAATCTGTATCATTGTACAATTCAAAGATCCAGTACTCGGGATTATTTTTTCTTATATGGATTGGGTTTCCATCAGTTTCTGGTATATCTTTATAAATTATGCATATATTCTCCATCAACTTTATTCATGATCCGAACGTTCAGGTCTACTTTTGACACCTGAATAGACCCAAATGCCCACTAACTACCTTGATTTAGTGCGTATACATATTTCAAGGGTAAATTGAACAAAAATAATTCATTTGTTCTTGGTAATTCTTCTTCTGATCCTAAGATACATCATCAGTCATTACGCAAATTTGTAATATTAGCCTAAACAATTTACCTTGACGATTCACAAGTATGAAGCCATATATTTTGCTTGTAATATACATTTAACTAAAAACCAAATTAGTTCGACGATTTATATGATGCATGAAGCTGTACATTTTATAGAGAGGAGAGATAGAGTCTGCAAGTTGGTTCTAATGAGTTAACTCAGAAATTCTACATCAACAAATGAGAGAAAATATTTTCAAATTGAATGGAAATCCTTTGATATCTCAAAAATCAAATTGGGGGAAGCTCAAAGGTGTCAGAGTGAAGGAAAATTGAAGAAAGGAACCAGATTTTGAGTACTAATGTCGATTCAGACGAGGGAATGGATAAAAGGGATATTCAAAAGAATTTTGTCAAAGAAATGCAAAATAGGTGAAACTGGATCATTAGAGATGGTGATTTCGCCTTTCAAATGAAAATAAGGAATAAGGTGTCGAGGGAATTTCTTGAAGATTTATCGATTTGATATAAGTAAGAGAATAAATAACAATATCTGAAAAAACGGGGGTCTAGCAACCACACCCAATATTTCGTTTGGGAAATCTGTATAGACGAATCCAATATAATTCTGAGAGCACCAACTAATAAAGCCAGCTCTTATCAATAATTATATCCAAGAGTTGTATCTCTGTTTCTCAATGTAAATAGCAAATCAAACAGATAGAATCCGTGAGCCTGATTATTATGAGAAACAACTTGAACGGTACCAAAAACCAATGTTCAAGTGTCAATCAATTTGTATCAACAACCAAAGGTTGAATTAGCTAATTGATTGAACTACGCACAACCTATGATATCTCAATTATATAAAAAATATAATGCAGAAGAAATAACACAGACACCATAAGTTTTGTTAACGAGGAAATCGCAAAAGTAGAAAAACCTCGGGACCTAGTCCAGATTTGAACACCATACTGTATTAGGTCGCTACAGACTCTATCCTACTACAAGTTACCTTCGGACTGGAATGTATTTGAGCCCTAACCAATCTCACAATGATCAAGGTACAGTTGCATTTCTTACACCTCTGAATCCCAACAGGATTCTACGCACTTGATTTCATTAGATGATCTCACCCACAACGAAGAGTGGCTACGACCCAAAGTCGAAGACTTGATAAACAAATCTGTTTCACACAGATAAGTCTATTGAATAGATAAATCTGTCTCCCACAGAAATACCTATGAGTTTTGTTCAGTCTTTTGATAAACCAAGGTACACATGAACCAATTGATATACCGGACTTATATTCCCGAAGAACAGCCTATAAATATTAATCACCTCAAAATGATCTTAACCGTATGGTAGCAGAACAAGATATTGTGGGATCCCAAACAATGATACGAAGATGTTTGTGACTACTTTTAATCTTAGCTATCGCATAATAAATCTCGATCAAATCTTAGAGAAGATAGTACTCAATATGATAGAACAAAGTAAGATCCGAACACACAACTACAAAGAAAATAGTTGGGTCTGGCTTCACATAAGGTAACCGAACAAGCACAAATCTAATTTAAATTTTTTTATTTTTCTGAAAATTTGGAGCATTTCAACCAACATTATCTAAGTTTGAAGCATACCTGAGTACCCAAATACGCATCCTGCGGTTGTGGTTGGTAAAATCCATCGTCTTCATCTTGAGATAAAGTTTGGGGAAGAATGCAATAACCATCTAATAAGTAACTTATTTCCGAATCATTATGAAGATTAACAAATACTCTAGGAGAGGAAGGAGATGAAGATTCAGATGAGCTATCATCAATTGAATCAACACTTGAATACTCAAGCTTAGTGAACCCAAAAAAAAAAATTAATTTCCATGATTAACAAATACTCTCAATAATTCTACTTCTATTATAAAACACCCATCTGATTTTTTAATCTCACTAATTATCTTTAACATAATTATTTCACTAAGTATTTCACTAATCATTACACTAACTATTATTAACACTAACTAATCATTACCCAAAACTTATCAGGAGGGTAATTTAGTTATTAATATAAATATATTGATAAGGGGTGACCTAGATTAATGTCTTACCCAAAATAAAATAATGGTCCCCCAAAAATATCGTTCTTTAATTAAGGGCCTCATATTATGGGTAATCCATGGATGAGGCCTTAGGCTAATTTTCCCATAGATATAGAATTCCACGGGCCAAAATTCTTTTTGAAAACCCTACGACAAAGATCTCAAATTTCCCAAACAATATGGAACCAATCTTAACAATATACTCTTATGAAACTGAATAGTTGTGCGATAGTCTGTCTACCATAGAAACTGCTGGTATTGCATATTAAAGAACTGAGAAGCAGGAAGTTCGATCTCTTGACTCTCTTCTTATAAGAAAAGGCCTACACTATAACAACTTGTATTATTGGGGGTTGGATTAGTTATATAGTGAAAAATCATAAATCAGAGAAAGAGTGAGATTTGATTCATTTGAAACGTTGTATTCCAATAAGCCTAGCTAGCCCAAGGTCATCGTGCAAGGTATGACCGTAAATCATCATAAAAGATGTAAAAAAGAAGATAAATTGTAAAAAGAAATTGGCTGACTTAACTATCCCATTGCATTCTCCATGGTAGTACGATCTATAAATTTGGAATTGTCATAGTTTTTCTTGTGCACATTGGTCTTTGTATAGTGATTTTTCGAGCGCTCTTTTTTTATCAATGTAATTTCCAACTTCGAATTTCCATACACTTACTTATAGCCCATGCACTATCCAATGTCATCAACCCGCGTCGTATAACTGTTTTCACCAGCACCAGCACCGATCAGCACTTTCGCGTTATAACTAACCATGCACCCTCAACTCAACGATGTCTTCTCTGCTTATTTTTTTGAGAAGAACAATAATTCCAGTTTTCGGTTGTAGCCTATGACTTGGTAATAGAAAGATTTAGTATCTTGCCTACAGGGAATTCAATATAATGGGATTTGTATCTTCTGCTATATTTTTTTTTGTATCTTCTATGTCTTTTAATGCTATATACACCATTTTATTATTCATTACCATCGATGAGATTGAATGATCATTATGAAAATTCTAGTACGTTTGCATACAGTAGATTTTTGGTTGACTTAAAAAGGATGCAATACTTTTGCGACTTATAGATTCAAAGAGCCAACTAAAAAAAGAATCAATCAGCAATCAAAGGGCGGAATTTATAACTCGAATGAATATCAAATTTTCTTTATTTGCATCAAAAAAATAAAAGAAAAATCAAATTTAATTGCAGAAGGCGCAGTAACCAAGACTTTAAACTTTAATTGAAGCAACCCAAAACAACAAGCTAAAGAGTTCTAGAAATCAAGAAGGAAGATAAGAGAGAGAACAAAATAAAACAAAAACGGAACCAAACGCAAAAAACAAGCAGAGACACACACCTAAGAATGAAAGATTGTATCATACCTATTAGCATCAAACAAAAATTAAAGACACGTGTATAGAAATATATATATATATATATATATATATGTAAACTGATACAGAGAACTATAAAATCACATGCAGGTTTCGCAGCAGGATTACAAAATCTACCTTGTCGTGCTTGCCTTGTCTAGCTTCTTGATCGCTGGTTCTCCTCATATGATCTAAAATTACCTTCCGGTAAAAGAATAAAATAACCTGACTGCAACCAATAAACACCACTTTTCTCCAGCAAATTTGCATGCAGAATGGAAGTATGAAATTCGCGTCACATGGCCGATACCAATGATGTAACGAAAAAGGTGTTCCAAAGAATGAAGACTAGGCTTTAGATAATTATGATATGTTCAAGTTGCTCATCAAGAAAAGATGATTAACTTTAACAAAATTATTTAAAGCCTTGTGTTCATTCTCCGGATAGACTTTCGTATAAGTAATCCATAACAATGGAGATAAAGAGAGGACATGAATAATATCATCTGCAATATTATGCATGAGAGATGGAAAGCAGAAATCGGAGAAGAGAGGGGAATGTAGTTGTATTTATATGGAACTTGTTTCTCACACCGACTCAAGTTTTTATTAAGAAAACATAAAGATTTGGAAACCGACTTCCTTTTTATACAGATGCCCTAGGAAGTAGATAAGGTTAGCGGATTGGGCGTCGGATCCGCCGATTCCACCCATGATCCGATCCAAGGTGTAGTATTCTTTACATGGTCCAATGTACTCAATTTTGGTTTGGGAAAATTAGGCTAAGGCCCAGTCCATGGATAACCCATAATATGAGGCCCTTAATTAAAAGAAAATTAAATCTAGGCCCCGAGTTATTAAAGGACATTCACACCCTTTTATATATTGTCAAGCCCATAATTAAATAAAATTTAAAATTTAGGCCCAAAATTATTAAATCTAGGCCCAAAATTATTAAAATACACTGTGAATGTGTAAACAAAAGTTACACATGCATATGGCATGTGTATCCATAAATTATACATCCTTATGCCATGTGTAATGCAAATTTATGCATCAAAAAATAGACATCAAAAAGAACGCATACAAAAAAATACATGTATCACTTTAATATTCATTTACAATAATTTCTTAGCATGTGTAACTAGAAGTTACATATACATCTATCTAGTGTAACTGAGAGTTACATATGCGTCTGATTTGTTGGAGAAAAAAGCCAGAATCGTTGGGAAGCTGGGTAGCCCTTGAGTGTGAGATGAAATTGGGAGCTGATAGTAGAAATAAAGGGGTTAATAGTAGTAATGGAGGGTAACAATGTAACTTGACAATTTAAGTTGAGGATAGGAAGGTAATTACCCACAACTCTCCCGAAACTCTGTAACAGATACCAATTATTGCAACGATTATCCTACGTTATAAATTTACCAACGTCGATACGACGTTACTTAAAAGATATCCGTTACAAAATCGGGTGTTACAAATTCCCTGATTTCGTGTAGTGTGTGTTTGGTTAAGTCCAAACCCTTTTATCAGGTAAACATAATTCGTTGTTTTATTGTCTCGATCTCGTATCTATAGACGATCACACGAAGTGTGAACCGATTAGTTGCATTGTCTCGACTCTGTCCATGGACAATCACTTTCGGAGAAAGGACTTATAGGTAGGAAAAGTTTTAGCTTGAGGTATATTTTGACACCCTCGCCTTTTCAGATTTTTATAAAATCTTTATTTAAGTTTTATTGTCTTAAGTTTGTATCTTGTAACAAAAGAGGCAGTAATATTAACTAATTGAAAAATTTAGACTTCCTATTTATTAATCATGCTTATTACACTTAGACTTACATTTAATTAACTTGGTTTAATAATGGGATAATAACATCAAGCTACGTTGGATTAAAGCAACTAAAATGGATTAAATCCAAAAAAAATGAAAGATACTCACTGGTTAGATTCCTACCTCAGTCACTTACAACATTTATCTAATATTGAATAAATGCTAGCAACATCTTCTTCCCGAGTGAAGTAAGCGAGAACCATTTCAGTGTAGAGGAGGTGTGATTGAAATCGAATATGGAATATTAGAAGGAGTAATAAAATATTGAGTATTTATGTGGAACTAAAAATAATCGTTGGATATCGATAACAAAATTTTGAAAACCAACGAGTATATAACGACAATATTTCTCAGGACTATATTCTTTTATTATAAAAAAGAACATAAGTGAGCTTCTAAACAAAACCTACAGAAATCATTCACAACCAACACCATCCACCATGTGTTCTAAAACCAAAGGAAAACAAATATTTTATATGAAAGCAAAAGAGGTTTGTCCACTTCATGGATAACCATGATTTGATGCAATGCTCTTGGATATTATTTAAGTGTTCATAGGAAGGTTGTTCACATATCAGAATGGTCATTGAATCACAACCGGAAAAGCTCAAGTATTTTCAATCTCAAGATCCCAACTGTCCCGAGGAACCACATATACTACATTGTGCTATAAATGCTAAAGAAGAAGAAAAAAAAAAGGTAGCAAACTTAAAAGCGAATTGAAGAAGATACTACTCTTGGAGCACCGTGGAAATAGAGATCATGAGTGCAAATATCTTCCATAGAGAATTAGTGGACGCTCAAAGCTAGGTTGTAGGATTTATATGCATTTGTATACTTCTACAAAGGAAGGCATATACGGAAAGCATTATTGGAAATGTCTTAGGCGTTTTATGGTAAGTGAATGAACCGATCCACAGTCGTTTTAAGATTTAATTTGTGACATCAATGTACTATTGTAATTAATTTGAAACTTTCTAATTTTTCTTATTTTAGAACCATACAACATAGGACTAAAGCATACTACATTAGATTAAAGCATACTTAGTTATTTAATTATAAGATTCGTTCGTGTGGTTGAGCATCTAAGAGGACGAATGCATTGAATCTGTCGAGCTTTCTAGGAATGTTGCAACACGTTTGGAAAGCGGAAGGTCTGTCGTTGGATACTTTCCGTATTGTCAGTGTTTTTTCTTCACTAATTGATTAAGAATTCCGAGATTTGCTAAAATGGGTTTGAAACGATGTGGCAATCTTGAAGCGTCATGCATAATGGGTTCCCCGTTTCAGCGATAAATATTGCAAAAATTCTTTCCTAAAAATAGACACTCGAAATGGCCTGAGCACTACCAATATTATATGTACCTGGAATTCGAAAATTTTCGACCCCCCTTATAATATCATCTGACATTTACGTTAGACATACAAGCCTGGGAGCTGACCACGAGAAAATCTTAAGCTTAACTTCCAGCGATATTGCAGCAATAGTTTTCTCTTTTTTTGCTGAAGTGTCTTTCATTTTTTTTTAGCCACAGAGACCAAAAAACAACCGCATAAAGTCTGCTCCAGAGCTCTTTTGCAGTACCGGAGAGAATGGAAGTAGTCCAATTGGAGATGAGGTTGATAATCGAAGGAGCAGTGTTACAGCTCATACCAGCCGCATCGAAGAAATAAGACCATATGCTCCTAACGTAGAAGCATTCTCTGGCAGTTGACGGTAGAAGGGGAAAATATTTAATATCGGATTTCCACTAGGAGAAAAGAGGCAGCTATTTATTTTATGGAGGTTATCCAAAGTGGGGAGGCTGTCTGACGAAGCTTGCTATAGGAGAAAACCTATATTGTGAGGTCATTTTTTGCTCCAGACCTTCAAGCTACTCCGCATTGTAAGTAGGGATGGCCATTTGCCCCACCCAAACTCATCTCCGTGGGTACCCATTCTTATTGGGTAGGATTTTACCCGTACAAACGGGGTTGGGGTTGGGGTTGGGTAATACTCGAAATTAGTGAAGCGGGGATGGGGCGGGGATGGGATTCTAGATCCCCGCCCCATACCCGCCCCGTACGTTCCCATTTTGGGATTTTATATTTTTATTAATTACTAATATTATATTTAAACTAAGATATTATATTATATTATATTATAAAAGAAAAGATAAAAGTATAAGATATCATTAATTATTTATATTATATTTAAACTAAGAAATAGACTTCATCCAAAAACGTTTGAAGCTTTGATGTGTGCTCAAGACTGGCTATGGGATATGCTGAATGGTAATGAAATTCTCTTTTTATTGAAATGTTTTTTTTTTTACATTTAATACATCATTATGGTTATATGATACACTTTCTTATTTTGGCTAGGTGGATCAAAATTCGATGGTGAAACATTTTGGGAAGAAACTGAAGCAGACGATGAGGTGATCAACATGGAGGAAGATACTTGATAAGAAATAATAAGAACTAAAATGAGTGATGCTCGTTTATAGACCAATTTGTTTTTCTTTGCTTGTTTTACGATGAATTTATGAGTTTGAAATTTTAAATTATTATTATTATTGGTTGAACTTAGGTATTGATTATTAAATTAACTCATCATATTTGAGCTTAATGTTATGGGTAACCCGTAAAAAACCCGACCCTACAGGTATTTCCCATACCCGCCCCGTCACAGATCAAGCGGGTAATAGGGAGGGTATGGGTTTTTTTTTTGAACGGGGCAGTGACTGGGATACAAGATCCCCGCCCCATACCCACCCCATGACCATCCCTAATTGTAAGCATCTTTGACAGTGAAATGGCCAGAATTGTTGCTTAACCAAAGCAGCACATCATCTTCTTCCGGATTGAACACGATAGAATCCAACTAATCAGACGAGGCACCATTAATTTCTTCAATTTTCAAAGTCATAAAGTCTGCTGCGCATAATTTCGATCTCCCAGTTCAGACCAGACGCATGAGGAGTGAAGGCACTTTGAAGAGAAATACCTTTGGTGCTTGACAAGGCATGGTGCCATCCCTATGCCATTTATCCTCCCATGATAATATCTTAGCTCCATTACGAGCTCCATGGTGCTGCCAGCAATTAATAAAGGACCGCGCGGCTCTTTGTCGACCGCAATGGGCAAATAGTTTTGCCTATTTACCCATCCATTTTTCATCCATTATTCATCCCATGGTGGGGGGGAAATTGGCAAATCAAAGATTTCCCGATCCATGTTTAATGTGAGCTAGTTTTAAGCCTTTTGCACTAGTGTGGTGGATATTTACAAGAAGGTTTGGTGAAGCTGACAACATATTTGATAAGAGATCCAATGCGAGCTAGTTAAAATTACTGCTACTTGGTTTGTACCGGATGCGTATAATATTAGTTGAGCATACACGAAGCTATTCAGGTGTAGGAAACCAGTGTATGAGTGTCCCAGTTATATTAGTTTGTACGAGTGTTACCAGTTAGGAAAGAATGCAGATCTTAAATTTTCCGATAGACTCGTTGTGTTGTAGGCTAAAATTTGTATTTTTCTTCTCATGTTTGAGTTTTTATTCGATTTAGAAGTTAATGGATTTTTTTTATTCGAAAGAACACCAAACGAGAACAACATGAAATAGAAAAACGAAAAGAGAATTGAAAAATCAACCGGTTGTCTTAGGGATGGCAATGGGGTGGGCATGGGGCGCGGACCTTAAAACCCATCCCTTATCCCGTTTAAAAAATCGAAACCCATCCCCTTCTCGTTCCCCATAAGAATGGGGGGGACGAGTATGGGGAATCCCCGTAGGGAATGGGTTTCCCATGAGTTACCATAACATTACAATAAATATTTAAAATTTTGTAAATAATAATAACTTAAAAATAATTATAATGGTTCAAACAATGATACTAACCTAAGAAATGCGTTTTAAAATTTTAAGTTTATAATAACCAACTAAAACTGTAAAATAAAGGAAACAATTGATCCACAATTAAGTATTATGGTTCCTTTTACTTCTTAGTTCCTCATAACTTACCATCTCTCCATGTTAATCATCTCATCGTGATCTTCTTCGCTATCTTCTAAAAAAAGTTCGTCAATCAGATATAATAAGTTATGGTATGGGTCGGGTATGGGGAGGGGACCTTGAATCCCATCCCTGCATCACTACTTTCGAGAATTCCCCGTATCCCGCCCCATTCCGCGTTCATACGGGTAAAATCATAACTCATTGGGGCGAATCGTGTTTGGATGGGATAAATTGCCATCCCTAATTGTCAGTAAATTTGAAAAATCTACCTTGTCGCGCTTGCGTTTTGCTTCTTAATTTTCTCATGTTCTCCTCGGACCTCTTCGTCTGATCTAGAATGAACTTTCAATCAAAGAATAATGCTTTAGTAAAAAAAAAAGCAGACCGCAACCGATAATCACCGCTTTGCTCACCGACTATCAAACATCAACCATGGTGGGAGGCATAGACTTGGCAAACGAAAAAGATGTTCCAAAGAATGAAAAAAACGCCTTAAACAATATGAAGAGTTCAAGTTGCTAATCAAAAATATACGATTTTAACTCTAACATGTTCTTATTTAAAACGTTTTGTCCATTCTCTGGACAGATTTTCGTGTAAGCAACCCACAATTAATGGAGATATTCCGTGCGAGAGATGGAAAGCAGAAACAGGAGAAGAGAGGGGCATTTTTTTTTTCGTGAAGCAAGATAGGGCATGTATAGTATTTATATAGAACTTAACTTCTTAATTAAGAAACTGTAGCCTGCAAACCGACTATCAAGACTTCCTTCTAACAATGCAGACTTAAATTTGGGAAGTAGCTAGGGTTACCTGATCCAAGCCAAGTCTTCTTTACACCCCAGATATTCAAACACACCCAACTCACCGAACAGACACAGATGACTCGGCATTAAATTTGGGGAATTCATATATGCTCATGGTTGACAGGTTGAGCCGTCGAGGTCCATTAAGATTTTACAAGAGTCGGGTACCTTATTAGCATTGTATTAATGATTTTGGAGTAAGATTCATGTTGATCAATTTGAATATTTTATACATAAGCTGTTTATTCTTCGAAAAATTGGGGTGCAATAACTTGGCAAAAAATAAGAGAACCTAAAAATCTGTCACTACAAAACATAAGGTCTCTTGGGACGGCCAAAAAACGTCCCAAGAGGACAAAAAACCGTCCCAAGAGGTATTAGGGACGGTTTATGTACCGTCCCCTGTTCCACCGTCACTAATACTATTTGGCCATTTTTTTTTGGGACGGACATATTTTAGCCTTGATTTAAATATTTTATGACTATTAGAGACGGTCAAGCCATCACCTTCCCAAATATCCTTTTTTAGGGACAGTTTTTTCAAAACAGCCTTCCCTAAAAACTACTTGTTTTGTAGTGTGTATATACAAAAAAGTTATCTGTAAACCCCCAAGACCACTGTACTCATCGGTGTACCGCTATCCTAGTTTTCATCTCCATCTCTTTATCATCATCATCTTCGTCTTGTCCTCGTAATTTTCGTCTTAGTCATGGCTTTCTTTACTGTTCTCTTCATCGTTGTCGTCTGCATCATGCAGTTCGTAACTAAACTGACCGAGCTAGCAAGACAAAGACAACAAGTGTTTTCGAAAGACTGATTTTCCAAGCTCTCAAAGTCTGACATCTCAAGCACGCGACTTTTTTAGTGGTTCAGAAAATGATGCATGTCTTTCAGGTATGTTTAAAATGTTTCCACTTCAAATGAACTTATGTTTCCATTTTCCATGGTTAGAATGCGATAAAATCGTACATTAACTAGATTGATTACTTAAACAAACGCAACTGCACTGCACATATATAGATATTGGAAGTATACATGACCATATGAAAAATGGAAGTTGAATCACTACCCATTTGATTCTTCCGTGTGCTACTTTCTGGACTAATTAATAAAATCTTCATTTATTTTGCAGTTCAAGAGCTATTTTTCATCTCACCATTCAACATGGCATGCAATACGTACAGGGCTGAAATAATTTTGTCCGCTACTTCTGTGAACTCTACTTTATCTAAGTGATGCCATCCGATTAAACTGTCCTGGTCCAGCGATAGGGGTCAGAGATACAAATGGACCGATTCATATCCTGATGAACATATGTGTCCCACAGTTTCTCTGTACCACTATTTTATCAATCCTGTTAAAGGGACGGGTGGTTCCATTGGAGGGACGACAAACCTAATAAGATAAAAAGGGTCATTAGGTGGTAATTCAAGTGACCTTATCAAAAAAAACATGGAAATGACCAATTAACCCTTATTATTAATAATCGAGATTAGTGATGATAATCAAAATTAGTGTTGATAATTAAGATTAGTGTTGCTAATTAATTTTCACTTATAATATCTCTGTTACGGTTGGTGTTTCCTATGTCATGTCCAACGTAGCTTTATATATGTTTTCGTTTTGTTGCCTTGTTTAGACTAATGTGGGTATATTGTTGTCAAGATCGTGGATGTACCTCCCCTAATGGATGAACAACCTTTAGCAAATCAACTTCTCACCGAAGATTGTAGATCTCACTATTTAACCGAGACATGGGAGGAAAAAGAAGATGCAAAGTATTGGGCTAGAGAACGAGGCAACATAGAATTCATGCAAAAAATGGTACCGTGCAAGTAGCAAAGGCAAAGAGGAAGCAAACTACGTTCACTAAGAAGACCTGATGCCCCTTCAAGCTTCAATTTAAAAGGAACCGACAAAAAAGTGGTTTTTGGAGAAAGTTGTATGCGGTAGTCATAACCACCCTATACCGGAGAGTTTGCTATCACATTCTTATGTTGGACGCCTTACCGAAGAAGAAGAGAAGATCGTAGAGTCACTGACACAAATTCATATGAAGCCCGTTGATATCCTCTCTCACTTAAAGGAAATAAACCCACAAAATGCTTCTACTTTGGCTAACATCTACAACGCAAGAACAAAATTGAAAGATAAGAAATGGGAACAAAGGAACGAAATGCAACAATTAAGGCATTTGGGGGAGGCGAATAATTACTCGGTTTCCACGATGATGATGAGAAAGGACGAATAAGACATCTTTTGTTGGCTAATCCTGAGTTTGTGAAGTTGGCACGGTGCTCTCATCAAATCCTTCTAATGGATTGCACATACAAAACAAGTTTGAGATGTCGTTGTTGAACTTTGTCGGGCAAACTTCTACCAATGCTCCTTTTAGTGTTGGTTTTTTCTTCTTGAAAGATGAGCTCGAAGAGAGCTATGTGTGGGCATTAAACCAAGTGAAGCTATTCTACGTAGAGGGATATACTCCAAAGGTGATTGTTACCGACAAGGAACAAGCTTTCTTGAATGCAATAAGGAGGGTTTTCCCGGAAGCTCATAACCTTCTTTGCACATTCCACTTGTGGAAAAGTATTGAAACTAAGTACATGCGCCTTGTACGCCAACCAAAAAAAGCGAAATGGATAGAATAAAGAAACTACCGTTACATCAACAAAAGGATTCCAAAGAGAAATTTAAGAAGGATGACAAGTTGGCGGAACTAAAATGGGAAAGTTTCAAAACGGAGTGGAGAGCTTTGACCTATTCTATCACCGTGGAAGAATATGAGGATAGATCTCGTATGTTAGTGGCTCATTGGAAAATAGGTTATCCAAGTGTTGTGAAGTATTTGTTGGATAATTGGTTGGATCCACACAAAGAGAAGTTCGTATCGGCGTTCACTAACCAATATAGGCACTATGACAACCAAGCTACAAGTACGACGGAGTCATCTCACAACCGGTTGAAGAAGAAATTTCATAGTTGTAATGGTGGGTTAGTTACGCTATTCGAAGCCATGGATTCGTATTTCTTCCGTGATCACGATAGAGTTATGGAGTCTTTTGAAAAAAGCCGAAGTAAACAACACACCAAATGGTTAGACAATAAGTGTGTAAGGGGAATTACACATCAAGTTTCGCACCGCGCTATTGATAAGATAATGTATGAGTACAACATTATGAATTGGGGGATTATGAAGAAGAGTATGTTTGTCCAAACATGACAAGTTTGGGACTCCCATGTCGGCATGTTATAGCTACATAACATTTGCTTCATGTTCCTTTTCTTCATCATTTTATTCATCTTCCTTTTCTTCATCGGCCTCCTCTTCATCATTTTTTTCATCTTCCTCCTCTTCATCATTTGCTTCCTCTTCCTCCCCTCCATCATCATCGGTTCCTTTAAATTATTCTTCATCTTCATCATTATTAGTTTCTTCCTCCACAATTTCATTTTCGTTGCCTTCACGGTTAGTTTCGACTCCGACCTCTTCTTGATCATTATGTTCCACTCCTTCTAGCTCAACTCCAGATTCAGCCACAGGTTGTTCCCTCAATTTAATTTCAAACTTATTCTTCATCTTCTTCTCATTCTTGTGGATGTCTCTATTATTAACCCCTAAATGCTTATCACCGCGAGGGGTGGGCGTGTGATCAATCGGGGTTAAGTCATTTCCTCTCTTTTTCTTCCTGCACAAGCATTACAATTGATTGATTTACTGAGGGTAAAACAAATAATATAGACAAAACAAAACAAAACAAAATGGTGAGCCTGCATAGTTAAGGTTTGTAACTAATGAACGGAGACCAACCGTACCACTCACAATACGGTTGGTAACTGATGTATCGAGATCAACCGTAACTAAACTACGGTTGGTATTTTATCTTAGTTTTCAACCATAAGTTTTATTTGGCCAAATACTAACACACATGATGTTCTACGGTTGAAATTGGAGTAATTATCAACCGTAACTCACATGCAACACACAAATTTCAGTTTCAATTTCGATCCAAAACCCTAATTTTTTATACAAAACTAACTAAATCAACACAATAAACTAAACCCTAACTGGGTTTTTCGAAACATACCTCATAAAGGTCATTGTGCTTGATTTTGACGGTTGAGGAGTTTCAAATTGATGTTCTTGACCTTATGGAGGATTTGGTTCATTAGAACGACTATAATCTTCGTCAACCTTCTTCTTCGGCATCTCTAATATAGTTTTCAATCAACGATTATCAATTTTTCAAATCGCCGATTAATCGAAGAGGACGATGAAAAATCAGTTTTAATGGTGGAGAGGAGGAGAAGAGAAGATGAAGTAAAGTTGCAAAAAAAAAAATTGTTTTGATTTTCTGATTCAATTGGGTTAATAACGGGGAAGGACCAGTCTTTTCAACCAAAAAAACAAGGGTAAATTAGTCCATTTGAGGTAAAAAGGGTAATTTAGTCAATTAACAACCCATATAGGACACCCCCTAACCCATAATAGGGATATTGTTATCACCCTTGCCGCACCTCCAATGGAACCACCCACCCCTTTAACAGGATTGTATTTTATGGTGTATTGCCTTTACAAAATAAATGTACAACAAGAGGTACTATCAGTTTAGTCTAAAAATATTGTGTATGGTGTTTCTGCATAATTATTTCTACAATGTGCAGATTCTCTGTACAATTATTTCTAAAATTGTGCTCTAACTCCTCATTTAGGTAGGGGAGACATTCAAAATTTCCAAATTTTTGTGTCTCACCAAGGAAGGTTAACATTCCATTTGGGGTTCAGAAAACTGTTACGAAATAGTTGAAGAAACCGTTACGAGGTTGAAGAAACCGTATGAGGGTTAAAGAAACTGTTGCGAAAGGGTTTAAGAAAGCGTTCGAGGTTGAAGAAACTGTTACGAATGAGTAGAAGAAACTGTTACAAACAGTTGAAGAAAGCGTTGCGAAAACGAATGGAGTTTTGCAAAACATTTGTTTTTACAAAAACATTACATGGTCTAGTATTTCCCTACAGATAAACCTCTCTAATATTGAGACCTGTTACTTTATCGTCCCTGCCCTTTGCAAGTTATGTTATCAGATGACACATTGAACGCCTGTTATTTTCAAAATTCATGTGAAGCTTTCATGTGAAGCTTTTGAGTACTAATTCATTAATGTGCAACTTTGAAGAAAGGACTAAACAAAAAATACTGAATTTATCTCTTAACAAATTTAACCTAATTAACAAATTGATCATCTTTATTGCTGATCATCAAGATTTTTTCTTTTTATTTCTCTGAACGTGAAACTAAACATATTTAATCATCAGTAATTAATGAATAAAATAACCTAATCTAACCTAATTGCCGACCAAATTGAACACCGCAATTGCTGATCATCAATAAAAAGAAATTCAACATCGTAATAGCGCTGTTCATCAAGACCTGTTATTTCGACTTGAAGGTGAAGACTTGAATAAAATCTTCAATCTTTATAAACCCATCTCCATTTTTATCCAAGAACTTCATCAACATGTCAAACTCTGATGTTGTATAATCACACTGCAATTCATGTTTTAGTATCAACATTGCACTACGAATAGAGATTTTATTACTTTTGCTCACCTCATATCTTCTAACTAGATCTTCCAAACCCTTTTCTTTGATCATATTAACTTGATCAATTTCTTTTCCATCAGATAATTCAGCAATATTGCTACCCTCCTTCTCTAAAGCCCAGCCTTCATCCGTATCTTCCTTCACCTCAACGTTATTTTCACGTTTAACTTTCTTTTGTAAAACCTCAGAAGGATGAACAATTTTCTTGTTCAGATTCTTAGTGTTAATGCACCCCATAGTTGTTGGTGTGATATCAAGACGAAAAGAGAAAGAGAGAGGGACGTAAAGAGAGATGGAAACAGTTGGATGATACTGACTCGTGAATAAGGCTTCCTTATATAGAGCGCATATCGGATCTCCCCGGCCGGTTCTTGAACCACCGCCTCAAGACAAGTTATAGTTTAGTTCGGGCTAAAGTAGTAAAATGATATTTTCAAATCCATATTCTATTTCAAGGATTTTTTTTCTTTCAAAAATTAAGAAAATTTTTAACTTATACATTTTATATTTTTAATTTTATTATGACATATTTAATTTCAAATTAAAATAGCATGGAAGAATTATCATCTTGTAAGAAATTAGTCGGAAGCTTAGCAACAAGCTGAGCTCCAACCCCTTTTTGAATGACGACTCCTAATCTATGAAAGCTGCAAACAAGAATTGTACCAAAAGGTAGCTTGACAGGAGAAGAAAAAGAAAAGGGGGAGGAAAACAAAGAAGAGGAATCAAAAAGAGATGGTTTGATCAGATGAAAACCAATAAATTTTTGATCGCCTCCAAATTTTCATAAATCGCCCCTCCGTTTTATTATTATATTAGGATTTAACCCATGCCATAATGGCACGGGTGTTATATACATTACAATTGTCAAATTATGATGTGTCATCCGAATAATTTTTATAAGTTTCTCTCTAAGTGTAGTTGTCAAGATGAAACCAATATGATATTTACACCAAAGTCTAAACAAATAGAAAGTAAAAATCGGTACTTGAGAGAATCTCACATTTCTAGAAAAAAAAGTTGTAAATAGATTAAAACCCCAGTGACCTGCGATAGCCAAATTTTAATAATCTGGTAAATAACAAAATACATATACCCTAAATTTCAACCATGAGATTATTGGAATCAGTTAGGCCATCTTTGAAAAACATATACTTTAGTTAAATATAAAAAAAAACAAAATTCAAGAAAATGATAGAAATTCAAAAATTCAGACATGAAGCAATACGGAAGGGTTTTCTTAAATATTGTTACCTCGAAGTATTTTGATTGGTTGGAGATGTAGATTGAGAAAATATGAAAAGAAAATTGAGGGAAGTATATTCTTGGATTTAAGTTTTTTTCTCTCCTCGGTCTATCTCACATTCCCAATTTTATTTCTGATTTTAATTTGCTCCAAATGGGGAATTAGAGTTCTCAAATCCACTCATCCTACAGGATGAGCGAGAGAATGAATTGTTCAGTTTTGTGGGATGGTAGGTTCGTTATTTTCAGTTGATCAAATTTCACTGCTTGATTTTGGCTGTTGATATGGGAAGAAAATAATAATGAATTTTTCTCATTTAAAGTGTGCATTCATGGGATCGACTGTAGTCGTGAAATTAAATTGGGTGGAAAAATCAGAACCGATGTTTACCTTGCCTAACTTAGAGAATCTTCGTTTTGCAGTATAATATAAAGAACTAGGAATAAAAGTATACCAAGATAGGATACAACTATTATGGTACCCACACATGTCGATAATAAATATTTTTTCGTGTTTTAATTTTGACTTGTGCCGTTTGTTTTAAGTAATTAATTTTGATTTGTTTTTTTAAGCGTTTAAAGAACTGTTTAGTTAATAATGATGCTGGTTGTAGTCTAGGCAGTTTTATTTTTCATAGATTAGGTGTTTTTATTCAGAAAGGGGTTGGTGCCCAGCTCGTTGCTCGGCTACCAACTAAAGCTATGTATGAATCTTATTTAATGAGAAATAAAGTAATTATATAACGTGATATTTTTTTTTAATCTTTCATGTACTTTAACTGAGTTTATTTTATCACTAAGACGATCAATCACATCTTCTAATTTATAACGTTACCCATTTTATGGCAACCCGAAATTAACATAGTATATTACTACTCACCAACCGTCGCAGCCACCACAAAACCATATGATGCCATTTCTTTCTCCACCAAAACCGCCACCCACCTCCTTTGGCCGCTGGCAGTCCTTCTAGTTTTGAATCACAAACATCATGTATAAAGTTTTGGTTGAACAAACATCGGTTTTTAATTAATTTATCTCATTACTTTGTTTTTTGTTATATTCTGCTTTGTAATGCAAACAAATTTATTTTATCGGTTAGAACCATGATTTATACAATTGGGTACTAAAAGTAGTAGGGGTACCGTTCAGCTGATCCAACGACCATGATCACTTTTTCCTAAATTAGTAAGATCTTAATATTTTTGATAAATGATTAGAGTGTATTATTATTTGTGTTTGGTTGAGTGACGTGAGAGTAGATGGAGGGAAAGAAAATTTGAGAGGGAAATTATTTTGGTGAAAATGGAGGATGATTGTGAAGAGAGAATTGTTGTTAAGAGGTTGAAATTTTGATTTTTTTCTTTGAATCCACCATTTTTGCAGCTGAAAAAGTTCGGTGCCGGCATGGATGTGGTATGAATACCATGTCAGAAGTAGCCATACCGAAATGGGATTCATACCAGGTCCATGCCGACACTGAGCTTATCCCCCATTTTGAAATTCAAGCCGGCATAGTATTTAACCAAAAAATTATGCCGGTAAGCTATGCAGGGGGTTTCATTTTGAAATTCAAAACCTATTCCGTTTTGAATTTTTTTTCTGGTTTTCATCACTTCCGGCACAGTTAATAATTCTCGAGCATGCCGGCATCGTTTTCCGGCATAGAGTGTTGCTTAAATTTCTATGCCGGCACAAGATGTAAAGTATCCAGAGGATTGAAATTTTTTTCACTTGACTACCGGCATTGATAGATTTCTATCGAGCATGCCAGCATTTAGTTACGGCATTGTATGTTAGTTACCAAGCATGCCGGCACCGTTTGCCGGCATGGTTTTCATCAATTCCGGCATGGTCTTCATCACTTCCGGTAATGTACAAAAATTACTTTCGACATGGGATTCATCACTACCAGCATGGGCTTCATCACTATCGGCATGGTTTTCATCACTTCCCAACGTAAAAAAAAATCGTTTTCAAAATGAGGAGCCAACAGAGAAGGAGAAGTGAATTTGAAAGAGAATGGTGAAAATTTAGAATTTGAAAGTGAATGGGGAATATTTGGGTTTCAAATCCCTAACCCAAAAACAAAATAATAAGAAGTGAAGATGGAAATGGGGGATATGATTTTGTTTTTTGATTTTAAGTTTTTTTTTAAAAAAAATTATGAGGAAGGGAATTTTTGTATTTTCATACCCAAAAATCACCCCTTAACAAACACTACTAGTTGGGGGAAGTAATTTATATCCCTCAATCGCGTGTTCTAGATAAATCTTGAGCTCTCTTTATCTTGCCTAACTTGTCCAAACTTTGTTTTGTATTTTAGGTAAAATTTAATTCACTTGCATTAATCTTGGTCAGCTTTCTTCATTCATTTTCACCGTTTTCAAATCTCCATAAAAATATTAAAGATAAAAGTATTTGAAATTCCGAAAATTAAAATAATTGATATTTAAGAATATGTCGTTAATATCTTCATATAATTTTCCGTGTTCACTACTCCATCAGGAATATTAAAGATCACTAAAGTAGTTGAAATTCCGAAAATTAAAATAATTAATGTTTAAAAATAAGCCATTAATCTCGAGTTTTCTAAAATTAAAATAATACTCGCTGAGCTAGTTACCCGTTTTTTTCCTAGACAAGGTATGCCGTATTTACAAGGTTTCGAGCCTCCAATGCCGTAATATTGCAGAAATTAACATGGAAGGTAGAGTTAGTTTTCCCCCCTTATGACACAATCTCAGCCCCCCATTCGCTTTGTCTCACTTGGTTATGGGTTATCTATGAGGCTCGTTTGTAGGCTAGCACAACAACTTGTTCAATTAATGTAGTAGTATGTTGTTGGAGCTTAGCTTGTTAGGCTCCAACTAGTTAATGTAATATTTTTTTATCTAATAGTAAAAAATCTTATATCGTCATATATTTATTTATCCATATTTAAAATATGTAGTCAACACCAAAAATATATTAATATATCTTCCCGATAATTTTCTTTGTCTTTTTCCCATGACCTGTTACAAATGACATTTTGTTTCGGATCCAAGCCAAAAGAGCCTTATAATTTTAGATGGATGCAGTTTATGAATCACACATGTTGTGTCAGATGACTCAAATCTGTATCATTGTACAATTCAAAGATCCACTACTCGGGATTATTTTTTCTTATATGGTTTGGATTTCCATTAATTTCTGGTATCTCTTTATAAATTATGCATATCTTCTCCATCAGCTTTATTCATGATCTGAATGTTCGGGTCTACTTTTGACACCTGAATAGAACCAAATGCCCACTAACTACCTTGATTTAGTGCGTATCCATATTTCAAGGGTAAATTGAACAAAAATAATTCATTTGTTCTTGGTAATTCTTCTCCTGATCCTAAGATACATCATCAGTCATTACGCAAATTTGTAATATTAGCCTAAACAATTTGCCTTGACGATTCACAAGTATGAAGCCATATATTTTGCTTGTAATATACATTTGACTAAAAACCAAATTAGTTCGACGATTTATATGATGTATGAAGTTGTACACTTTATAGAGAGGAGAGATAGAGTCTGCAGATTGGTTCTAATGAGTTAACCCAGAAATTCTGCATCAACAAATGAGAAACTATTTTTAAATTGAATGGAAATCCTTTGATATCTCAAAAATATAAATGGGGGAAGCTCAAAGGTGTCAGAGTGAAGGAAAATTGAAGAAAGGAACCAGATTTTGAGTACTAATGTCGATTCAGATGAAGGAATGGATAAAAGGGATATTCAAAAGAATTCTGTCAAAGAAATGCAAAATAGGTGAAACTGGATCATTAGAGATGGTGATTTCGCCTTTCAAATGAAAATAAGGAATAAGGTGTCGAGGTAATTTCTTGAATATTTATCGATTTGATAGAAGTAAGAGAACAAATAACAATATATGAAAAAACGGGGGTCTAGCAACCACACCCAATATTTCGTTTGGGCAATCTGTATAGACGAATCCAATATAATTCTGAGAGCACCAACTAATAAAGCCAGCTATTATCAATAATTATATCCAAGAGTTGTATCTCTGTTTCTCAATGTAAATAGAAAATCAAACAGATAGAATCCGTGAGCCTGATTATTATGAGAAACAACTTGAACGGTACCAAAAACCAATCTTCAAGTGTCAATCACTTTGTATCAACAACCAAAGGTTGAATTATCTAATTGGTTGAACTACGCACAACCTATGATATTTCAATTATATAAAAAATATAATGCGGAAAAGAAATAACACAAACACCATAAGTTTTGTTAACGAGGAAATCGCAAAAGCAGAAAAACCTCGGGACCTAGTCCAGATTTGAACACCATACTGTATTAGGTCGCTACAGACTCTATCCTACTACAAGTTACCTTCGGACTGGAATGTATTTGAGCCCTAACCAATCTCACAATGATCAAGGTACAGTTGCATTTCTTACGCCTCTGAATCTCAACAGGATTCTACGCACTTGATTTCATTAGCTGATCTCACCCACAACGAAGAATGGCTACGACCCAAAGTCGAAGACTTAATAAACAAATCTGTTTCACACAGAAAAGTCTATTGAATAGATAAATCTGTCTCCCACAGAAATACCTATGAGTTTTGTTCAGTCTTTTGATAAATCAAGGTACATATGAACCAATTGATATACCGGACTTATATTCCCGAAGAACAGCCTAGAAATATTAATCACCTCAAAATAATCTTAACCGTATGGTAGCGGAACAAGATATTGTGGAATCACAAACAATGAGACGAAGATGTTTGTGACTACTTTTAATCTTAGCTATCGCAGAATAAATCTCGATCAAATCTTAGAGAAGATAGTACTCAATATGATAGAACAAAGTAAGATCCGAACACGCAACTATAATCTCGATCAAATCTAATTTAATTTTTTTTATTTTTCTTAAAATTTGGAGCAATTCAACCTACATTATCTAAGTTTGAAGCATACCTGGGTACCCAAATACGCATCCTGCGATTGTGGTTGGTAAAATCCATCGTCTTCATCTTGAGATTGAGTTTGGGGAAGAATGCAATCACCATCTAATAAATAACTTATTTCCAAATCATTATGAAGATTAACAAATACTCTAGGAGAGGAAGGAGATGAAGATTCAGATGAGCTATCATCAATTGAATCATCACTTGAATACTCAAGCTTAGTGAACCCAAAAAAAAAATTATTTTCCATGATTAACAAATACTCTCAATAATTCTACTTCTATTATAAAACACCCATCTGATTTTTTAATCTCACTAATTGTCATTAACTTAATTATTTCACTAAGTATTTCACTAATCATTACACTAACTATTATTAACACTAACTAATCATTACCCAAAACTTATCAGGAGGGTAATTTAGGTATTAATATAAATATCTTGATAATGGGTGACCTAGATTAATGTCTTACCCAAAATAAAACAATGGTCCCCCCAAAAAATTCGTTCTTTAATTAAGGGCCTCATATTATGGGTAATCCATGGATGAGGCCTTAGGCTAATTTTCCCATAGATATAGTCCCACGGGCCTAAATTCTTTTTGAAAACCCTACGGCTCAAATTTCCCAAACAATATGGAACCAATCTCAACAATATACTCTTATAAAACTGAATAGTTGTGCGATAGTCTGTCTACCATAGAAACTGCTGGTATCGCATATTAGAGAACTGAGAAGCAGGAAGTTCGATCTCTTGACTCTCTTCTTATAAGAAAAGGCCTACACTATAACAACTTGTATTATTGGGTTGTATCATTTGATCTAAAAATCTAAGATCTTTTCTAATTATTGGGGGTTGGATTAGTTATATAGTGAAAAATCATAAATCAGAGAAAGAGTGAGATTTGATTCATTTGAAACGTTGTATTCCAATAAGCCTAGCTAGCCCAAGGTCATCGTGCAAGGTGTGACTGTAAATCATCAAAAAATATGTAAAAAAGAAGATAAATTGTAAAAAGAAATTGGCTAACTTAACTATCCCATTGCATTCTCCATGGTAGTACGATCTATAAACTGGGAATTGTCATAGTTTTTCTTGTGCACAGTGGTCTTTGTATAGTGATTTTTCGAGCGCTCTTTTTTTATCAATGTAATTTCCAACTTCGAAATTCCATACACTTACTTATAGCCCCTTCACTATCCAATGTCATCAACCCGCGTCGTATAACTGTTTTCACCAGTACCAGCACCGATCAGCACTTTCGCGTTATAACTAACCATGCACCCTCAACTCAAAGATGTCTTCTCTGCTTATTTTTTTGAGAAGAACAATAATTCTAGTTTTCGGTTGTAGCCTATGACTTGGTAATAGAAAGATTTAGTATCTTGCCTACAGGGAATTCAGTATAATGGGATTTGTATCTTCTGCTATATTTTTTTTGTATCTTCTATGTCTTTTTTTGTTTATACACCATTTTATTGTTCATTACCATCGATGAGATTGAATGATCATTATGAAAATTCTAGTACATTTGCATACAATAGATTTTTGTTTGACTTAAAAAGGATGCAATACTTTTGCGACTTATTGATTCAGAGAGCCAACTAAAAAAAGAATCAATCAACAATCAAAGGGCGGAATTTATAACTCGAATGAATATCAAATTTTCTTTATTTGCATCAAAAAAATAAAAGAAAAATCAAATTTTGCAGAAGGCACAGTAACCAAGACTTTAAACTTTAATTGAAGCAACCCAAAACAACAAGCTAAAAAGTTATGGGTAACCCGTAAAAAACCCGCCCCGTACGGGTATTTCACATACCCGTCCCGTCCCAGATCAAGCGGATAATGGGGAGGGTGTGGTTTTTTTTTTTGAACGGGGCAGTGACTGGGATACAAGATCCCCGCCCCATACCCACCCCATGACCATCCCTAATTGTAAGCATCTTTGACAGTGAAATGGCCAGAATTGTTGCTTAACCAAAGCAGCACATCATCTTCTTCCGGATTGAACACGATAGAATCCAAGTAACTAATCAGACGAGGCACCATTAATTTCTTCAATTTTCAAAGTCATAAAGTCTGCTGCGCATAATGTCGATCTCCCAGTTCAGACCAGACGCATGAGGAGTGAAGGCACTTTGAAGAGAAATACCTTTGGTGCTTGACAAGGCATGGTGCCATCCCTATGCCATTTATCCTGCCATGATAATATCTTAGCTCCATTACCAGCTCCATGGTGCTGCCAGCAATTAATAAAGGACCGCGTGGCTCTTTGTCGACCGCAATGGGCAAATAGTTTTGCCTATTTACCCATCCATTTTTCATCATTTTTCATCCATTATTCATCCCATGGTGGGGGGAAAATTGGCAAATCAAATATTTCCCGATCCATGTTTAATGTGAGCTAGTTTTAAGCCTTTTCACTAGTGTCGTGGATATTTACAAGAAGGTTTGGTGAAGCTGACAAATTATTTGATAAGAGATCCAATGCGATCTAGTTAAAATTACTGCTACTTGGTTTGTACCGGATGCGTATAATATTAGTTGAGCATACACGAAGTTATTCAGGTGTAGGAAACCAGTGTATGAATAATGCACAATTAAGTATTATGGTTCATTTTACTTCTTAGTTCCTCATAACTTACCATCTCTCCATGTTAATCATCTCATCGTGATCTTCTTCGCTATCTTCTAAAAAAAGTTCGTCAATCAGATATAATAAGTTATGGTATGGGTCGGGTATGGGGAGGGGACCTTGAATCCCATCCCTACATCACTACTTTCGAGAATTCCCCGTATCCCGCCCCATTCCGCGTTCATACGGGTAAAATCATAACTCATAGGGGCGAATCGTGTTTGGATGGGGTAAATTGCCATCCCTAATTGTCAGTAAATTTGAAAAATCTACCTTGTCGCGCTTGCGTTTTGCTTCTTAATTTTCTCACCTCGGACCTCTTCGTCTGATCTAGAATGAACTTTCAATCAAAGAATAATGCTTTAGTAAAAAAAAAGCAGACCGCAACCGATAATCACCGCTTTGCTCACCGACTATCAAACATCAACCATGGTGGGAGGCATAGACTTGGCAAACGAAAAAGATGTTCCAAAGAATGAAAAAAACGCTTTAAACAATATGAAGAGTTCAAGTTGCTAATCAAAAATATACGATTTTAACTCTAACGTTTAAAACGTTTTGTTCATTCTCTGGAGATATTCCGTGCAAGAGATGGAAAGCAGAAACAGGAGAAGAGAGGGGCATGTTTTTTTTTTTTTTTTCGTGAAGCAAGAGAGGACATGTATAGTATTTATATAGAACTTAACTTCTTAATTAAGAAACTGTAGCCTGCAAACCGACTATCAAGACTTCCTTCTAACAATGCAGACTTAAATTTGGGAAGTAGCTAGGGTTACCTGATCCAAGCCAAGTCTTCTTTACACCCCAGATATTCAAACACACCCAACTCACCGAACAGACACAGATGACTCGGCATTAAATTATTCATATATGCTCATGGTTGACAGGTTGAGCCGTCGAGGTCCATTAAGATTTTACAAGAGTCGAGTACCTTATTAGCATTGTATTAATGATTTTGGAGTAAGATTCATGTTGATCAATTTGAATATTTTATACATAAGCTGTTTATTCTTCGAAAAATTGGGGTGCAATAACTTGGCAAAAAATAAGAGAACCTAAAAATCTGTCACTACAAAACATAAGGTGTCTTGTGACGGCCAAAAAACGTCCCAAGAGGACAAAAACCGTCCCAAGAGGTATTAGGGACGGTTTATGTACCGTCCCCTGTTCCACCGTCACTAATACTATTTGGCCATGTTTTTTTTGGGATGGACATATTTTAGCCTTGATTTAAATATTTTATGACTATTAGAGACTGTCAAGCCATCACCTTCCCAAATATCCTTTTTTAGGGACGGTTTTTTCAAAGCAGCCGTCCCTAAAAACTACTTGTTTTGTAGTGTGTATATACAAAAAAAGTTATCTGTGTACCGCTATACTCATCGGTGTACCGCTATCCTAGTTTTTATCTCCATCTCTTTATCATCATCATCTTCGTCTTGTCCTCGTAATTTTGGTCTTAGTCATGGCTTTGTTTACTGTTCTCTTCATCGTTGTCGTCTGCATCATGCAGTTCGTAACTAAACTGACCGAGCTAGCAAGACAAAGACAACAAGTGTTTTCGAAAGACTGATTTTCCAAGCTCTCAAAATCTGACATCTCAAGAACGCGACTTTTTTAGTGGTTCAGAAAATGATGCATGTCTTTCAGGTATGTTTAAAATGTTTCCACTTCAAATGAACTTATGTTTCCATTTTCCATGGTTAGAATGCGATAAAATCGTACATTAACTAGATTGATTACTTAAACAAACGCAACTGCACTGCACATATATAGATATTGGAAGTATACATGACCATATGAAAAATGGAAGTTGAATCACTACCCATTTGATTCTTCCGTGTGCTACTTTCTGGACTAATTAATAAAATCTTCCTTTATTTTGCAGTTCAAGAGCTATTTTTCATCTCACCATTCAACATGGCATGCAATACGTACAGGGCTGAAATAATTTTGTCCGCTACTTCTGTGAACTCTACTTTATCTAAGTGATGCCATCCGATTAAACTGTCCTGGTCCAGCGATAGGGGTCAGAGATACAAATGGACCGATTCATATCCTGATGAACATATGTGTCCCACAGTTTCTCTGTACCACTATTTTATCAATCCTGTTAAAGGGACGGGTGGTTCCATTGGAGGGACGACAAACCTAATAAGATAAAAAGGGTCATTAGGTGGTAATTCAAGTGACCTTATCAAAAAAAAACATGGAAATGACCAATTAACCCTTATTATTAATAATCGAGATTAGTGATGATAATCAAAATTAGTGTTGATAATTAAGATTAGTGTTGCTAATTAATTTTCACTTATAATATCTCTGTTACGGTTGGTGTTTCCTATGTCATGTCCAACGTAGCTTTATATATGTTTTCGTTTTGTTGCCTTGTTTAGACTAATGTGGGTATATTGTTGTCAAGATCGTGGATGTACCTCCCCTAATGGATGAACAACCTTTAGCAAATCAACTTCTCACCGAAGATTGTAGATCTCACTATTTAACCGAGACATGGGAGGAAAAAGAAGATGCAAAGTATTGGGCTAGAGAACGAGGCAACATAGAATTCATGCAAAAAAGGGTACCGTGCAAGTAGCAAAGGCAAAGAGGAAGCAAACTACGTTCACTAAGAAGACCCGATGCCCCTTCAAGCTTCAATTTAAAAGGAACGCGACAAAAAAGTGGTTTTTGGAGAAAGTTGTATGCGGTAGTCATAACCACCCTATACCGGAGAGTTTGCTATCACATTCTTATGTTGGACGCCTTACCGAAGAAGAAGAGAAGATCGTAGAGTCACTGACACAAATTCATATGAAGCCCGTTGATATCCTCTCTCACTTAAAGGAAATAAACCCACAAAATGCTTCTACTTTGGCTAACATCTACAACGCAAGAACAAAATTGAAAGATAAGAAATGGGAACAAAGGAACGAAACGCAACAATTAAGGCATTTGGGGGAGGCGAATAATTACTCGGTTTCCACGATGATGATGAGAAAGGACGAATAAGACATCTTTTGTTGGCTAATCCTGAGTTTGTGAAGTTGGCACGGTGCTCTCATCAAATCCTTCTAATGGATTGCACATACAAAACAAGTTTGAGATGTCGTTGTTGAACTTTGTCGGGCAAACTTCTACCAATGCTCCTTTTAGTGTTGGTTTTTTCTTCTTGAAAGATGAGCTCGAAGAGAGCTATGTGTGGGCATTAAACCAAGTGAAGCTATTCTACGTAGAGGGATATACTCCAAAGGTGATTGTTACCGACAAGGAACAAGCTTTCTTGAATGCAATAAGGAGGGTTTTCCCGGAAGCTCATAACCTTCTTTGCACATTCCACTTGTGGAAAAGTATTGAAACTAAGTACATGCGCCTTGTCCGCCAACCAAAAAAAGCGAAATGGATAGAATAAAGAAACTACCGTTACATCAACAAAAGGATTCCAAAGAGAAATTTAAGAAGGATGACAAGTTGGCGGAACTAAAATGGGAAAGTTTCAAAACGGAGTGGAGAGCTTTGACCTATTCTATCACCGTGGAAGAATATGAGGATAGATCTCGTATGTTAGTGGCTCATTGGAAAATAGGTTATCCAAGTGTTGTGAAGTATTTGTTGGATAATTGGTTGGATCCACACAAAGAGAAGTTCGTATCGGCGTTCACTAACCAATATAGGCACTATGACAACCAAGCTACAAGTACGACGGAGTCATCTCACAACCGGTTGAAGAAGAAATTTCATAGTTGTAATGGTGGGTTAGTTACGCTATTCGAAGCCATGGATTCGTATTTCTTCCGTGATCACGATAGAGTTATAGAGTCTTTTGAAAAAAGCCGAAGTAAACAACACACCAAATGGTTAGACAATAAGTGTGTAAGGGGAATTACACATCAAGTTTCGCACCGCGCTATTGATAAGATAATGTATGAGTACAACATTATGAATTGGGGGATTATGAAGAAGAGTATGTTTGTCCAAACATGACAAGTTTGGGACTCCCATGTCGGCATGTTATAGCTACATAACATTTGCTTCATGTTCCTTTTCTTCATCATTTTATTCATCTTCCTTTTCTTCATCGGCCTCCTCTTCATCATTTTTTTCATCTTCCTCCTCTTCATCATTTGCTTCCTCTTCCTCCCCTCCATCATCATCGGTTCCTTTAAATTATTCTTCATCTTCATCATTATTAGTTTCTTCCTCCACAATTTCATTTTCGTTGCCTTCACGGTTAGTTTCGACTCCGACCTCTTCTTGATCATTATGTTCCACTCCTTCTAGCTCAACTCCAGATTCAGCCACAGGTTGTTCCCTCAATTTAATTTCAAACTTATTCTTCATCTTCTTCTCATTCTTGTGGATGCCTCTATTATTAACCCCTAAATGCTTATCACCGCGAGGGGTGGGCGTGTGATCAATCGGGGTTAAGTCATTTCCTCTCTTTTTCTTCCTGCACAAGCATTACAATTGATTGATTTACTGAGGGTAAAACAAATAATATAGACAAAACAAAACAAAACAAAATGGTGAGCCTGCATAGTTAAGGTTTGTAACTAATGAACGGAGACCAACCGTACCACTCACAATACGGTTGGTAACTGATGTATCGAGATCAACCGTAACTAAACTACGGTTGGTATTTTATCTTAGTTTTCAACCATAAGTTTTATTTGGCCAAATACTAACACACATGATGTTCTACGGTGGGTAATGGATGTTGAGTTACAAGTCGTAACTCAAATACGGTTGATAATTGATGGAATTACAAACCGTAGAAACCAAATGAAAGTTATAGAAAAATGTACGGTTCGTAACTCAACATACGAGACTAACCATAAGCTACTTACGATTGCAAAAAAAAAAACGTAACTGAAAAATTTCTCATCAATTTAAAAACTTACGGTTGGTATTTCAGTTATTACGAACCGTATCATCAACGAAAACCATAGTTACGGTTGAAATTGGAGTAACTATCAACCGTAACTCACATGCAACACACAAATTTCAGTTTCAATTTCGATCCAAAACCCTAATTTTTTATACAAAACTAACTAAATCAACACAATAAACTAAACCCTAACTGGGTTTTTCGAAACATACCTCATAAAGGTCATTGTGCTTGATTTTGACGGTTGAGGAGTTTCAAATTGATGTTCTTGACCTTATGGAGGATTTGGTTCATTAGAACGACGATAATCTTCGTCAACCTTCTTCTTCGGCATCTCTAATATAGTTTCCAATCAACGATTATCAATTTTTCAAATCGCCGATTAATCGAAGAGGACGATGAAAAATCAGTTTTAATGGTGGAGAGGAGGAGAAGAGAAGATGAAGTAAAGTTGCAAAAAAAAAAATTGTTTTGATTTTCTGATTCAATTGGGTTAATAACGGGGAAGGACCAGTCTTTTCAACCAAAAAAACAAGGGTAAATTAGTCCATTTGAGGTAAAAAGGGTAATTTAGTCAATTAACAACCCATATAGGACACCCCCTAACCCATAATAGGGATATTGTTATCACCCTTTCCGCACCTCCAATGGAACCACCCACCCCTTTAACAGGATTGTATTTTATGGTTTATTGCCTTTACAAAATAAATGTACAACAAGAGGTACTATCAGTTTAGTCTAAAAATATTGTGTATGGTGTTTCTGCATAATTATTTCTACAATGTGCATATTCTCTGTACAATTATTTCTAAAATTGTGCTCTAACTCCTTATTTAGGTAGGGGAGACATTCAAAATTTCCAAATTTTTGTGTCTCACCAAGGAAGGTTAACATTCCATTTGGGGTTCAGAAAACTGTTACGAAATAGTTGAAGAAACCGTTACGAGGTTGAAGAAACCGTATGAGGGTTAAAGAAACTGTTGCGAAAGGGTTTAAGAAAGCGTTCGAGGTTGAAGAAACTGTTACGAATGAGTAGAAGAAACTGTTACAAACAGTTGAAGAAAGCGTTGCGAAAACGAATGGAGTTTTGCAAAACATTTGTTTTTACAAAAACATTACATGGTCTAGTATTTCCCTACAGATAAACCTCTCTAATATTGAGACCTGTTACTTTATCGTCCCGGCCCTTTGCAAGTTATGTTATCAGATGACACATTGAACGCCTGCTATTTTCAAAATTCATGTGAAGCTTTCATGTGAAGCTTTTGAGTACTAATTCATTAATGTGCAACTTTGAAGAAAGGACTAAACAAAAAATACTGAATTTATCTCTTAACAAATTTAACCTAATTAACAAATTGATCATCTTTATTGCTGATCATCAAGATTTTTTCTTTTTATTTCTCTGAACGTGAAACTAAACATATTTAATCATCAGTAATTAATGAATAAAATAACCTAATCTAACCTAATTGCCGACCAAATTGAACACCGCAATTGCTGATCATTAATAAAAAGAAATTCAACATCGTAATAGCGCTGTTCATCAAGACCTGTTATTTCGACTTGAAGGTGAAGACTTGAATAAAATCTTCAATCTTTATAAACCCATCTCCATTTTTATCCAAGAACTTCATCAACATGTCAAACTCTGATGCTGTATAATCACACTGCAATTCATGTTTTAGTATCAACATTGCACTACGAATAGAGATTTTATTACTTTTGCTCACCTCATATCTTCTAACTAGATCTTCCAAACCCTTTTCTTTGATCATATTAACTTGATCAATTTCTTTTCCATCAGATAATTCAGCAATATTGCTACCCTCCTTCTCTAAAGCCCAGCCTTCATCCGTATCTTCCTTCACCTCAACGTTATTTTCACTTTTAACTTTCTTTTGTAAAACCTCAGAAGGATGAACAATTTTCTTGTTCAGATTCTTAGTGTTAATGCACCCCATAGTTGTTGGTGTGATATCAAGACGAAAAGCGAAAGAGAGAGGGACATAAAGAGAGATGGAAACAGTTGGATGATACTGACTCGTGAATAAGGCTTCCTTATATAGAGCGCATATCGGATCTCCCCGGCCGGTTCATGAACCACCGCCTCAAGACAAGTTATAGTTCAGTTCGGGCTAAAGTAGTAAAATGATATTTTCAAATCCATATTCTATTTCAAGGATTTTTTTTCTTTCAAAAATTAAGAAAATTTTTAACTTATACATTTTATATTTTTAATTTTATTATGACATATTTAATTTCAAATTAAAATAGCTTGGAAGAATTATCATCTTGTAAGAAATTAGTCGGAAGCTTAGCAACAAGCTGAGCTCCAACCCCTTTTTGAATGACGACTCCTAATCTATGAAAGCTGCAAACAAGAATTGTACCAAAAGGTAGCTTGACAGGAGAAGAAAAAGAAAAGGGGGAGGAAAACAAAGAAGAGGAATCAAAAAGAGATGGTTTGATCAGATGAAAACAAATAACTTTTTGATCGCCTCTAAATTTTCATAAATCGCCCCTTCGTTTTATTATTATACTAGGATTTAACCCATACCATAATGGCACGGGTGTTATATACATTACAATTGTCAAATTATGATGTGTCATCCGCATAATTTTTATAAGTTTCTCTCTAAGTGTAGTTGTCAAGATGAAACCAATATGATATTTACACTAAAGTCTAAACAAATAGAAAGTAAAAATCGGTACTTGAGAGAATCTCACATTTCTAGAAAAAAAAGTTGTAAATAGATTAAAACCCCAGTGACCTACGATAGCCAAATTTTAATAATCTGGTAAATAACAAAATACATATACCCTAAATTTCAACCATGAGATTATTGGAATCAGTTAGGCCATCTTTGAAAAACATATACTTTAGTTAAATATAAAAAAAAACAAAATTCAAGAAAATGATAGAAACTCAAAAATTCAGACATGAAGCAATACGGAAGGGTTTTCTTAAATATTGTTACCTCGAAGTAGTTTGATTGGTTGGAGATGTAGATTGAGAAAATATGAAAAGAAAATTGAGGGAAGTATATTCTTGGATTTAAGTTTTTTTCTCTCCTCGGTCTATCTCACATTCCCAAATTTCTCAGTTGATGGTAGGTTCGTTATTTTCAGTTGATCAAATTTCTCTGCTTGATTTTGGCTGTTGATATGGGATGAAAATAATAATGAATTTTTCTCATTTAAAGTGTGCATTCATGGGATCGACTGTAGTCGTGAAATTAAATTGGGTGGAAAAATCAGAACCGATGTTTACCTTGCCTAACTTAGAGAATCTTCGTTTTGCAGTATAATATAAAGAACTAGGAATAAAAGTATACCAAGATAGGATACAACTATTATGGTACCCACACATGTCGATAATAAATATTTTTTCGTGTTTTAATTTTGACTTGTGCCGTTTGTTTTAAGTAATTAATTTTGATTTGTTTTTTTAAGCGTTTAAAGAACTGTTTAGTTAATAATGATGCTGGTTGTAGTCTAGGCAGTTTTATTTTTCATAGATTAGGTGTTGTTATTCAGAAAGGTGTTGGTGTCCAGCTCGTTGCTCGGCTACCAACTAAAGCTCTGTATGAATCTTATTTAATCAATGAGAAATAAAGTACTTATATAACGTGATATTAATTTCTTTTTTAATCTTTCATTTACTTTAACTGAGTTTATTTTATCACTAAGACGATCAATCACATCTTCTAATTTATAACGTTACCCATTTTGTGGCAACCCGAAATTAACATAGTATATTACTACTCACCAACCGCCGCCGCCACCACAAAACCATATGATGCCATTTCATTCTCCACCAAAACCGCCACCCACCTCCTGTGGCCGCTGACAGTCCTTCTAGTTTTGAATCACAAACATTATGTATAAAGTTTTGGTTAAACAAACATCGGTTTTTAATTAATTTATTTCATTACTTTGTTTTTTGTTATATTCTGCTTCGTATCGCAAACAAATTTATTTTATCGGTTAGAACCATGATTTATACAATTGGGTACTAAAAGTAGTAGGGGTAACGTTCAGTTGATCCAACGACCATGATCACTTTTTCCTAAATGGTATGATACCATCCCAAGATATTGTATATGTTTTTATCAATTGCGCTAAAAACAACCAACTATATCTTTGAAAATACAGTGTTAGTCGTGCTGTAAATATACAGATCTAATATTGTTCATGACTATTCACTACACCTACCACCATAAAATCACCCATCACAACTATTTCTTCTACCACCATTAATATTATCGCCTCCACCACTCACTAACACCCGCCACCTTTTCTAGCAGCCACTACTTCCTCCGCTACCACCACTAATTTCTATAGATATAATTTTTGTCAAAATTATTTATTAATTTCTATTGATATAATTTTTATAAAAATTATTTATTAATGGAAATATATATTTATTAGAATAATTAAGACATTTTTAATGAAAAATTAATAAATCATTCATCATGAGCAATTAATGAGAAACTAATTAATAAGTACCACTTATAATGTTTTTAATTAAGTTAAACAAAGCACAACTAATGATTTATCTTCTCCCTAGATAAAGAACGCGCGATTGGGGGATATAAAAAATAATTGGGGGATATCAGAAAAGGACAGAAATGGGATCCAAATATCAAATCAGGGTCACCCCTTATCTAAGTATTTTATGTAATTCCTAATTTACCCCTCACTAATCAGGATTAGTGATTAATAATAATTAGTAAAATCTTAAGATTTTTGATAAATGATTAGAGTGTATTATTATTTGCGTTTGGTTGAGTGACGTGAGAGTAGAAGGAGGGAAAGAAAATTTGAGAGGGAAATTATTATGGTGAAAATGGAGGATGATTGTGAAGAGAGAATTGTTGCTAAGAGGTTGAAATTTTGATTTTTTTTCTTTGAATCCACCATTTTTGCAGCTGAAAAAGCTCGGTGCCGGCATGGACGTGGTATGAATACCATGTCGGAAGTAGCCATACCGGAATTGTATTCATACCATGTCCATGCCGACACTGAGCTTATCCCCCATTTTGAAATTCAAGCCGTCATAGTATTTAACCAAAAAACTATGCCGTTACGCTATGGAGGGGGTCTCGTTTTTAAATTCAAAACCTATTCCGTTTTGAACTTTTTTCTGGTTTTCATCACTTCCGGCACAGTTAGTTAATTCTCTAGCATGCCGGCATCGTTTTCCGGCATAGTTGCTTAAATTTCTATGCCGGCACACGATGTAAAGTATCCATAGGATTGAATTTTTTTTCACTTGACTACCTGCATTGATAGATTTCTATCGAGCATGCTGGTATTTAGTTACGGCATTGTATGTTAGTTACCAAGCATGCCGGCACCGTTTGCCGGCATGGTTTTCATCAATTCCGGCATGGTCTTCATCACTTCCGGCAATGTACAAAAATTATTTCCGACATGGGCTTCATCACTACCGGCATGGTCTTCATCACTATCGGCATGGTTTTCATCACTTCCCAACGTAAAAAAAATAAAATTGTTTTCAAAATGAGGAGCCAACAGAGAAGGAGAAGTGAATTTGAAAGAGAGTGGGGAAAATTTAGAATTTGAAAGGGAATGGGGAATATTTGGGTTTCAAATCCCTAACCCAAAAACAGAATAATAAGAAGTGAAGATGGAAATGGGGGATATGATTTTGTTTTTTGATTTTAAGTTTTTAGATTTTATTTTGAGGGAAGGGTATTTTAGTATTTTCATACCCAAAAATCACCCCTTAACAAACACTACTAGTTGGGGGAAGTAATTTATATCCCCCAATCACTGTTCTAGATAAATCTGGAAATCTCTTTATCTTGCCTAACTTGTCCAAACTTTATTTTGTATTTTAGGTAAAATTTAATTCACTTGCATTAATCTTGGTCAGCTTTCTTCATTCATTTTCACCGTTTTCAAATCTCCATAAAAATATTAAAGATAAAAGTATTTGAAATTCCGAAAATTAAAATAATTGATATTTAAGAATATGTCGTTAATATCTTCATATAATTTTCCGTGTTCACTACTCCATCAGGAATATTAAAGATCACTAAAGTAGTTGAAATTCCGAAAATTAAAATAATTAATGTTTAAAAATAAGCCATTAATATCGAGTTTTCTTAAATTAAAATAATACTCGCTGAGCTAGTTACCCGTTTTTTGCCTAGACAAGATATGCCGTATTTACAAGGTTTCGAGCCTCCAATGGCGTAATATTGCAGAAATTAACATGGAAGGTAGAGTTAGTTTGCCCCCCTTATGACACAATCTCAGCCCCTCATTCGCTTTGTCTCACTTGGTTATAGGTTATCCATGAGGCTCGCTGGTAGGCTAACACAACAACCTGTTCAAATAATGTAGTAGTATGTTGTTGGAGCTTAGCTTGTTAGGCTCCAACTAGTTCATGTAATATTTTTTATCAAATAGTAAAAAATATAATATCGTCGTATATTTATTTATCCATATTTAAAATATGTAGTCAACACAAAAAATATATTGATATACATTCCCGATAATTTTTTTGTCTTTTTCCCATGACCTGTTACAAATGACATTTTGTTTCGGATACAAGCCAAAAGAGCCTCATAATTTTAGATGGATGCAGTTTATGAATCACACATGTTGTGTCAGATGAATTAAATCTGTATCATTGTACAATTCAAAGATCCAGTACTCGGGATTATTTTTTCTTATATGGATCGGGTTTCCATCAGCTTCTGATATCTCTTTATAAATTATGCATATCTTCTCCATCAACTTTATTCATGATCCGAATGTTCAGGTCTACTTTTGACACCTGAATACACCCAAATGCCCACTAACTACCTTGATTTAGTGCGTATCCATATTTCAAGGGTAAATTGAACAAAAACAATTCATTTATTCTTGGTAATTCTTCTCCTGATCCTAAGATACATCATCAGTCATTACGCAAATTTGTAATATTAGCCTAAACAATTTACCTTTACGATTCACAAGTATGAAGCCATATATTTTGCTTGTAATATACGTTTAACTAAAAACCAAATTAGTTCGACGATTTATATGATGTATGAAGCTGTACACTTTATAGAGAGGAGAGATAGAGTCTGCAAATTGGTTCTAATGAGTTAACTCAGAAATTCTACATCAACAAATGAGATAAAATATTTTCAAATTGAATGGAAATCCTTTGATATCTCAAAAATCAAATTGGGGGAAGCTCAAAGGTGTCAGAGTGAAGGAAAATTGAAGAAAAGAACCAGACTTTGAGTACTAATGTCGATTCAGATGAGGGAATGGATAAAAGGGATATTCAAAAGAGTTTTGTCAAAGAAATGCAAAATAGGTGAAACTGGATCATTAGAGATGGTGATGTTGCCTTTCAAATGAAAATAAGGAATAAGGTGTCGAGGGAATTTCTTGAAGATTTATCGATTTGATAGAAGTAAGAGAATAAATAACAATATCTGAAAAACGGGGGTCTAGCAACCACACCCAATATTTCGTTTGGGCAATCTGTATAGACGAATCCAATATAATTCTGAGAGAACCAACTAATAAAGCCAGCTCTTATCAGTAATTATATCCAAGAGTTGTATCTCTATTTCTCAATGTAAATAGCAAATCAAACAGATAGAATCCGTGAGCCTGATTATTATGAGAAACAACTTGAACGGTACCAAAAACCAATGTTCAAGTGTCAATCAATTTGTATCAACAACCAAAGGTTGAATTAGCTAATTGATTGAACTACGCACAACCTATGATATTTCAATTATATAAAAAATATAATGCGGAAAAGAAATATCACAGACACCATAAGTTTTATTAACGAGGAAATCGCAAAAGCAGAAAAACCTCGGGACCTAGTCCAGATTTGAACACCATACTGTATTAGGTCGCTACAGATTCTAGCCTACTACAAGTTAGCTTCGGACTGGAATGTAGTTGAGCCCTAACCAATCTCACAATGATCAAGGTACAGTTGCATTTCTTACACCTCTGAATCCCAAAAGGATTCTACGCACTTGATTTCATTAGCTGATCTCACCCACAACGAAGAGTAGCTACGACCCAAAGTCGAAGACTTGATAAACAAATCTGTTTCACACAGAAAAGTCTATTGAATAGATAAATCTGTCTCCCACAGAAATACCTATGAGTTTTTTTCAGTCTTTTGATTGATCAAGGTACACATGAACCAATTGATATAGCGAACTTATATTCCCGAAGAACAACCTCTAAATATTAATCACCTCAAAATGATCTTAACCGTACGGTAGCGGAACAAGATATTGTGGAATCACAAACAATGCGACGAAGATGTTTGTGACTACTTTTAATCTTAGCTATCGCAGAATAAATCCCGATCGAATCTTAGAGAAGATAGTACTCAATATGATAGAACAAAGTAAGATCCGAACACGCAACTACAAAGAAAATAGTTTGGTCTGGCTTCACATAAGGTAACCGAACAAGCCCAAATCTAATTTAAATTTTTTATTTTTCTGAAAATTTGGAGCAATTCAACCAACATTATCTAAGTTTGAAGCATACCTGGGTACCCAAATACTCATCCTGCGGTTGTGGTTGGTAAAATCCATCGTCTTTATCTTGAGATTGAGTTTGGGGAAGAATACAATCACCATATAATAAATAAATTATTTCCCAATCATTATGAATATTAACAAATACTCTAGGAGAGGAAGGAGATGAAGATTCAGATGAGCTATCATCAATTGAATCATCACTTGAATACTCAAGTTTAGTGAACCCAAAAAAAAAATTATTTTCCATGATTAACAAATACTCTCAATAATTATACTTCTATTATAAAACACCCATCTAATTTTTTAATATCACTAATTATCTTTAACATAATTATTTCACTAAGTATTTCACCAATCATTACACTAACTATTATTAACACTAACTAAATATTATCCAAAACTTATTAGGAGGGTAATTTAGGTATTAATATAAATATCTATATAAGGGGTGAAGTAGATTAATCTCTTACCCAAAATAAAACAATGGTCCTCCAAAAATATCGTTCTTTAATTAAGGGTCTCATATTATGGGTAATCCATGGATGAGGCCTTAGGCTAATTTTCTCATAGATATAGAATACCACGGGCCTAAATTCTTTTTGAAAACCCTACGGCACAGATCTCAAATTTCCCAAACAATATGGAACCAATCTCAACAATATACTCTTATGAAACTGAATAGTTATGTGATAGTCTGTCTACCATAGAAACTGGTGGTATCGCATATTAGAGAACTGGGAAGCAGGAAGTTCGATCTCTTGACTCTCTTCTTATAAGAAAAAGCCTCCACTATAACAACTTGTATTATTGGGGTTGTATCATTGGATCTCAAAATCTAAGCTCTTTTCTAATTATTGGGGGTTGGATTAGTTATATAGTGAAAAATCATAAATCAGACAAAGAGTGAGATTTGATTCATTTGAAACGTTGTATTCCAATAAGCCTAGCTAGCCCAAGGTCATCGTGCAAGGTATGACCGTAAATCATCAAAGAAGATAAATTGTAAAAAGAAATTGGCTGACTTAACTATCCCATTGCATTCTCCATGGTACTACGATCTATAAACTGTGAGTTGTCATAGTTTTTCTTGTGCACAGTGGTCTTTGTATAGTGATTTTTCGAGCGCTCTTTTTTTATCAATGTAATTTCCAACTTCGAATTTCTATACACTTACTTATAGCCCCTGCACTATCCAATTTCATCAACCTGTGTCGTATAATTGTTTTCACCAGCACCAGCACCGATCAGCACTTTCACGTTATAACTAACCATGCACCCTCAACTCAACGATGTCTTCTCTGCTTATTTTTTTGAGAAGAACAATAATTCCAGTTTTCGGTTGTAGCCTATGACTTGGTAATAGAAAGATTTAGTATCTTTTCTACAGGGAATTCAGTATAATGGGATTTGTATCTTCTGCTATATTTTTTTTGTATCTTCTATGTCTTTTTATGTTATAGACACCATTTTATTGTTCATTACCATCGATGAGATTGAATGATCATTATGGAAATTCTAGTACATTTGCATACAATAGATTTTTGGTTGACTTAAAAAGGATGCAATACTTTTGCGACTTATTGATTCAGAGAGCCAACTAAAAAAGAATCAATCAGCAATCAAAGGGCGGAATTTATAACCCGAATGAATATCAAATTTTCTTTATTTGCATCAAAAAAATAAAATAAAAATAAAATTTAATTGCAGAAGGCGCAGTAACCAAGACTTTAAACTTTAATTGAAGCAACCCAAAACAACAAGCTAAAAAGTTCTAGAAATCAAGAAGGAAGATAAGAGAGAGAGCAAAATAAAACAGAAACGGAACCAAACACAAAAAACAAGCAGAGACACACACCTAAGAAAGAAAGATTGTACCATCCCTATTAGCATCAAACAAAAATTAAAGACACGTGTATATAAATATATATATATATATATATATATATATATATATATGTATGTAAACTGTTACAGAGAACTATAAAATCACATGCAGGTTTAGCAGCAAGATTACAAAATCTACCTTGTCTAGCTTCTTGATCGCTGGTTCTCCTCATATGATCTAAAATTACCTTCCGGTAAAAGAATAAAATAACCTGACTGCAACCAATAAACACCACTTTGCTCCAGCAAAGTTGCATGCAGAATGGAAGCATTGAATTCACGTCACATGGCCGATACCAATGATGCAACGAAAAAGATGTTCCGAAGAATGAAGACTAGGCTATAGATAATTACGATATGTTCAAGTTGCTCATCAAGAAAAGATGATTAACTTTAACAAAATTATTTAAAGCCTTGTATTCATTCTCCGGACAGACTTTCGTGTAAGTAATCCATAACAATGGAGATAAAGAGAGGACATGAATAATATCATCTGCAATATTATGCATGGGAGATGGAAAGCAGAAACTGGAGAAGAGAGGGGCATGTAGTTTTATTTATATGGAACTTGTTTCTCACACCGACTCAAGTTTTTATTAAGAAAACATAAAGATTTGGAAACCGACTTCCTTTTTATAAGGATGCCCAAACAGGAAGTAGCTAAGGTTAACGGATTGGGCGTCGGATCCACCGATTCCACCCATGATCCGATCCAAGGTGTAGTAATCTTTACACGGTCCAATGTAGTCAATTTTGGTTTGGGAAAATTAGGCTAAGGCCCAATCCATGGATAACCCATAATATGAGGCCCTTAATTAAAAGAAATTTAAATCTAGGTCCCCAGTTATTAAAGGACATTCACACCCTTTTATATATTGTCAATCCCATAATTAAATAAAATTTAAAATTTAGGCACAAAATTATTAAATCTAGGCCCAAAATTATTAAAATACACTGTGAATGTATAAACAGAAGTTACACATGCATATGGCATGTGTATCCAGAAATTAGACATCCTTATGCCATGTGTAATGCAAAGTTACGCATCAAAAAATAGGCATCAAAAAGAACGCATACAAAAAAATACATGTATCACTTTAATATTCATTTACAATAATTTCTTAGCATGTGTAACTAGAAGTTACATATGCATCTATCTAGTGTAACTGAGAGTTACACATGCGTCTGATTTGTTGGAGAAAAAAGCCATAATCGTTGGGAGGCTTGGTAGCCCTTGAGTGTGAGATGAAATTGGGAGATGATAGTAGTAATAAAGGCGCTAATAGTAGTAATGGAGGGTAAAAATGTAACTTGGAAATTTAAGTTGAGGATAGGAAGGTAATTACCCACAACTCTCCCGAAACTCTATAACAGATACCAATTATTGCAACGATTATCCAATGTTATAAATTTACCTACGTCGATACGACGTTATTTAAAAGATATCCGTTACAAAATCGGGTGCTACAAATTCCCTGATTTCGTGTAGTGTGTGTTTGGTTAAGTCCGAACCCTTTTATCAAGTAAACATACTTCGTTGTTTTATTGTCTCGATCTCGTATCTATAGACGATCACACGAAGTGTGAACCGATTAGTTGCATTGTCTCGACTCTGTCCATAGACAATCACTTTCGGAGAAAGGACTTATAAGTAGGAAAAGTTTTAGCTTGAGGTATATTTTGGCACCCTCGCCTTTTCAGATTTTTAATAAAATCTTTATTTAAATTTTATTGTCTTAAGTTTGTATCTTGTAACAAAAGAGGCAATAATATTAACTAATTGAAAAATTTAGACTTCCTTTTTATTAATCATACTTATTACACTTAGACTGACATTTAATTAACTTGGTTTAATGATGGGATAATAACATCAAGCTACGTTGGATTAAAGCAACTAAAATGGATTAAATCCACAAAAAATGAAAGATACTCACTGGTTAGATTCCTACCTCAGTCACTTACAACATTTATCTAATATTGAATAAAGGCTAGCAACATATTCTTCCCGAGTGAAGTAAGCGAGAACCATTTCAGTGTAGAGGAGGTGTGATTGAAATCGAATATGGAATATTAGAAGGAGTAACAAAATATTGAGTATTTATATAGAACTAAAAATAATCGTTGGATATCGATAACAAAATTTTGAAAATCAACGAGTATATAACGACAATATTTTTTTATTATAAAAAAGAACATAAGTGAGCTTCTAAACAAAACCTACAGAAATCATTCACAACCAATACCATCCACCATGTGTTCTAAAACCAAAGGAAAACAAATATTTTATATGAGAGCAAAAGAGGTTTGTCCACTTCATGGATAACCATGATTTGATTCAATGCTCTTGGATATTATTTAAGTGTTCATAGGAAGGTTGTTCACATATCAGAATGGTCATTGAATCACAATCGGAAAAGCTCAAGTATTTGCAATCTCAAGATCCCAACTGTCCTGAGGAACCACATATACTACATTGTGCTATAAATGTTAAAGAAGAAGAAAAAAAAAAAGGTAGCAAACTTAAAAGCGAATTTAAGAAGATACTACTCTTGGAGCACTGTGGAGATAGAGATCATGAGTGCAAATATCTTCCACCGAGAATTAGTGGACGCTCAAAGCTAGGTTGTAGGATTTATATGCATTTGTATACTTCTACAAAGGAAGGCATATACGGAAAACACTATTGGAAATGTCTTAGGAGTTTTATGGTAAATGAATGAACCGATCCACAGTCGTTTTAAGATTTAATTTGTGACATCAATGTACTATTGTAATTAATTTGAAACTTTCTTATTTTTCTTATTTTAGAAGCATACAACATTGGACTAAAGCATACTACATTAGATTAAAGCATATTTAAATTACATCATTCAATTTGGAGTACAAAAACTCCACCCATATGTTGAGAGTTACAAGAACTCTATTTTTCCCAAAAGTGATACAAAAACTCCAATTTTTTTATAAAGTTTAAATTACATCATTCAAATTTTTTAATAATTCCATAACAGCCCTCCCGTGTTTTTCATTTTTATCCTTTCTCCGTATCTCTCTCACATCACCACAACACCTCCCCTTCTCTTTTTCCTCTACCACCACCAAAACCCAAATCATATCTCGATCCTTCACCAACAATTTTTCCTTCTCTTCTTCTGCTACCACCACCAACAGCAGCACCGCCCCTTCTCTTCTTCCTCTACCACCACCAGCTCCTCTCTTCATTTTTGTAGTTATGTAGAACCTAGGGTTTCAAATCGCTTGAAATAGAAGAAGAAAAGGGATATTGGATGACGATCTGCTTGAATCACAATCTCCTAAGTTTAATTCACCAGACATGTCTATGGATTTTTGTGTTTCCATTATCTTTTTTTTCTTTCTAAAAATTGATTCGTGATTTGTGAGATAAGGGTTTTGATTCATTTTTGATCTACGAGTTTATTATTGAATTTAGGTTCTCTTATACTAAGAAGTTGAATTGATTTTGATTTTGATGAAATGAAATTTCATAGTTATTGTTCTAGGGTTTTGAATTACAATTTTTGTTGTTACTGTTATAGGGTTTTGAATTAAATTTGTAGAAATGAAATGATTTTTATATGATTACGAACCCATATTCACTAATTTGTCAATCCGTGCTGTTGTTAATGGTGGATTTCACTGAATTCAACTTCATTACCAGTAAAATTACCTTTACTTTTTCTTTTTGTACTTGCTAGTGTGTGTGACACTTGAGAAATTGATTTCTATAGTAATAGTTGACTAGTAATTGGACTTTTAACTCATATTGAGCTTTGTCTATTCAATGTGTGTAGAATGATATGTTGATCCAAGTTCGGTTGCATAATAAATACTACCGCGTAGAATAGTTGGCTATGAGATGCCCGAGAGATTACAGCAAGAATGGGTGAGCTGGTTGCAACGGAAACTGTTGTTGAAGGCGGGATAAGAGAATACTGGTGCTGATGATGGAAGAATATGGGAATTGATTCTGTAGCCGGATGTAAGAGCATCAAGTTCAATAAGCTCAACAGTGCTTGGCAGCAGCAAAGAGGTTGGCAGTGAAAATGGAGGATTGACACACTGGTGTTTACATTGCAAGACTCGACAATGCAGGAAGGTGCTCAGTTCTCATGATGGCTGAGAACAATGGGTTCAAGAAGGATGGCGGATGAGAGACGGATGGCGTGCAGTCGATGGATTTAGGTGTTGTAGCTGAGAGGAGAATCAATTGGCTTCAGTACTCATGCCGGCGATATTTGATTAAATGGTTGATGTGAATCGAAATACAGGGGAAATAATTAGGTGTTGCTGGTATTGAGTTGGGGTTGACGTGGTTAAATGGAAATGCAGTTGGAGTTCACTGTTTGTGGACGGAGTTGGAGATGTAGTCTGGAAGACGCCTTAAGATTACTAGTATTTATAATAAAATACTCCGGTAAGTTATACGTCAGAGCGAGGCTCAACGAAGTTCGTTCTTGAAGCATTTTAAGTGTGTAGAAACCACCGTAAGAAGGCGAAGAAATCGAAGAAGCAAGTTCTAACGAGACTCTTAAATTCTGGCCTGGAAGAAGTGTATCGGTCGGATGTGAGAAGCTTTGCCAAACTGGACTAAGATATGTGTTGTACAGAACAAAGTTACCGGTATCCGGCATTTCTGCAGTATGCACACCGGAATCTGACGTGTTTGATGACCAGACAATGATATTCCCGTCGGTAAGCACTAGATTTCCAGAGTTGTCGAGCTCCAGGATTGCATCTTTTCCCACTAGTGAGTTTCTATTCAGATAAAAATGAAAATTTTATAACCTGCGAAATACTACATAGTTGCATGTAAGGATAACTACTAGAGAAGAGAAAAAACATACCCCATTCCTGCTGTAATCTCATACCGTGTATAATTTTTTTGGATAGAAGTACTAATGGTAGCTAGCTACATGGATAATAAAACAATCATCATTAGATCAAGCCCCACCGTAGCTAAGACAGACTTTGGTAGTAAGACAAAATCATGTACGTATGCAACCATTAAGACTCTTTTATTGTCAAAAGCTCTAGCTAGCTGCTTTCATTAGTTTCTTGTTTCCTACGGTTAATCAAGGGAAAAAACTTGAGTACCTAGCATTTTGTTTAGCTACGTTTCATCCGTTTTGTTTTCAAAGCTTTGCGAAATAACATTTAGGCATACCATGTTAATCATGACATTTCAGTGACGTCTTTCTATCAACGGACATGTATAATATCTCTTGTATTTTTTCTTGCAATTGAACAGACATTTGCACGAATCCAATGAAGTGGTGCAAATACAATGAGCTTGAACTGAAATGGAAGGCAGTAATGCAGTGGGTATGGGATTTGAAGTGAATTTGTAGTTGCAGGTGCAATGAAGTGCTGCAATACAATGAGGAATTGCCTGTAAACCTAGATGGAAAGATATACCAGGTGAAGCTGAGTAATGGGTCTTGAGACATAACTGGTGGTATTGATGTTGAAGCGCAGAAACCAATTATGGTTTCATCTTATTTATGATGAAACCAAAACCGGTTTCATCGTATTTCAGCAATGTATTTCTATCCATGAAGATGTATAATACCTCTTAAAAAATTTCCTGCAGGTGATTTCTGACGAAACCAAGATGAAACCACCATCGGTTTCATCGTATTTAAGATGAAACCAAAATCGGTTTCATCGTATTTATGATGAAATCGAAATTTGTTTCATCGTATTTTTGGGAGGTGGTGGTGGTGGGCGGTCGTGGTGCTGGTTTTGGTCGGCGGTGGTCGACAGTGGTGGTGCTGGATGGTAGGGTGGCTGGTATTGGTGGTGCAATTACGTAGTATGGGTGGTGGTGGTGGTCGGAGGTGGTGGCGGTGGTGGTCGACAATGGTGGTGCTGGATGGTAGGGTGGCTGGCAGTGGTGGTGCAATTGCGCAGTATCGGCGGCGGCGGCGGTCGGTGGTGGCGGCGGT
>NC_039358.1:220680901-220721624 GCF_003573695.1 Papaver somniferum
GGTGGTGGTCGACAATGGTGGTGCTGGATGGTAGGGTGGCTGGCAATGGTGGTGCAATTGCGCAGTATCGCCGGCGGCGGCGGTCGGTGGTGGCGGCGGTGGTAGTCGGTGGTGGCGGCGGCGGTGGTGGTCAGTGATGGTGGCGGCGGCGGCGGTGGTGGTGGTCGGCGACGGAGGTGGGGGCGGTGGTCGGTGGCGGTTGGTGGATTTTTGTTTTGATAAGAATTAAAGTGTGTCGGCAGCCATTCCACTTTTTTATTGATGTTTTTCTTGTTGGGGGTGACAATATAATAAGAATTAAAGTGTGGTTGATTTTTGTTTTTGTTGGGGTGATTTAAATTAGAAGGGTAATATAGACAATTTATAATAAATGGGGTTTTTGTGGACAATTTGTTTTGTTGGAGTTTTTGTATATGGATAATGACACCTTTGGAGTTATAACTCGCGGACCGCAAAAATAATTATAATGGTTCAACCAATGATACTAACCTAAGAAATGCGTTTTAAAATTTTAAGTTTATAATAACCAACTAAAACTGTAAAATAAAGGAAACAATTGATCCACAATTAAGTATTATGGTTCCTTTTACTTCTTAGTTCCTCATAACTTACCATCTCTCCATGTTAATCATCTCATCATGATCTTCTTCGCTATCTTCTAAAAAAAGTTCCTCAATCAGATATAATAAGTTATGGTATGGGTCGGGTATGGGGAGGGGACCTTGAATCCCATCCCCGCATCACTACTTTCGGGATTCGCCGTATCCCGCCCCATTCCGTGTTTATACTGATAAAACCCTAACTCATAGGGACGAATCGGGTTTGGATGGGGTAAATTGCCATACCTAGTTGTCAGTAAATTTGAAAAATCTACCTTGTCGCGCTTGCGTTCTTTAGCTTCTTAATTTTCTCGTGTTCTCCTCGGACCTCTTCTTCTGATCTAGAATGAACTTTCAATCAAAGAATAATTCTTTTAATAAAAAAAAGCAGACCGAAACCGATAATCACCTCTTTGCTCACCGACTATCAAACATCAACCATGGTGGGAGGCATAGACTTGGCAAACGAAAAATATGTTCCAAAGAATAAAAAAAACGCTTTAAACAATATGAAGAGTTCAAGTTGCTAATCAAAAATAAACGATTTTAACTCTAACATGTTCTTATTTAAAACGTTTTGTTCATTCTCTGGACAGATTTTCGTGTAAGCAACCCACAATTAATGGAGATATTCCGTGCGAGAGATGGAAAGCAGAAACAGGAGAAGAGAGGGGCATTTTTTTTTTCGTGAAGCAAGAGAGGGCATGTATAGTATTTATATAGAACTTAACTTCTTAATTAAGAAACTGTAGCCTGCAAACCGACTATCAAGACTTCCTTCTAACAATGCAGACTTAAATTTGGGAAGTAGCTAAGGTTACCTGATCCAAGCCAAGTCTTCTTTACACCCCAGATATTCAAACACACCCAACTCACCGAACAGACACAGATGACTCGGCATTAAATTTGGGGAATTCATATATGCTCATGGTTGACAGGTTGAGCCGTCGAGGTCCATTAAGATTTTACAAGAGTCGAGTACCTTATTAGCACGACAAAGACAACAAGAGTTTTCGAAAGACTGATTTTCCAAGCTCTCAAAATCTGACATCTCAAGCACGCGACTTTTTTAGTGGTTCAGACAAAAAGGGTCATTAGGTGGTAATTCAAGTGCCTCTTATCAAAAAAAACATGGAAATGACCAATTAACCCTTATTATTAATAATCGAAATTAGTGTTGATAATCAAGATTAGTGTTGATAATTAATTTGGATGCAATAACTTGGCAAAAAACAAGAGAACCTAAAAATCTGTATATACAAAAAAGTTATCTGTAAACCCCCTAGACCACTATACTCATCGGTGTACCGCTATCCTAGTTTTCATCTCCATCTCTTTATCATCATCATCTTTGTCTTGTCCTCGTAATTTTCGTCTTAGTCATGGCTCTCTTTACTGTTCTCTTCATCGTTGTCGTCTGCATCATTCAGTTCGTAACTAAACTGACAGAGCTAGCACGACAAAGACAACAAGAGTTTTCGAAAGACTGATTTTCCAAGCTCTCAAAATCTGACATCTCAAGCAAGCGACTTTTTTAGTGGTTCAGAAAATGATGCATGTCTTTCAGGTATGTTTAAAATGTTTCCACTTCAAATGAACTTATGTTTCCATTTCCCATGGTTAGAATGCGATAAAATCGTACATTAACTAGATTGATTACTTAAACAAACGCAACTGCACTGCACTGCACATATATAGATATTGGAAGGATACATGACCATATGAAAAATGGAAGTTGAATCACTACCCATTTGATTCTTCCGTGTGCTACTTTCTGGACTAATTAATAAAATCTTCCTTTAATTTGCAGTTCAAGAGCTATTTTTCATCTCACCATTCAACATGGCATGCAATACGTACAGGCCTGAAATAATTTTGTTCGCTACTTCTGTGAACTCTACTTTATCTAAGTGACGCCATCTGATTAAACTGTCCTGTTCCAGCGATAGGGGTCAGAGATACAAATGGACCGATTCATATCCTGATGAACATATGTGTCCCACAGTTTCTCTGTACCACTATTTTATCAATCCTGTTAAAGGGACGGGTGGTTCCATTGGAGGGGCGGCAAACCTAATAAGACAAAAAGGGTCATTAGGTGGTAATTCACGTGTCCCTTATCAAAAAAAAACATGGAAATGACCAATTAACCCTTATTATTAATAACCGAGATTAGTGATGATAATCAAAATTAGTGTTGATAAATAAAACAAATACTACATACCTCTTGATGGAGATCCTGATATGGAATATTTGTTAGATGGTAGAGATGTTTTAACCCATAGTGAAGGTCAATCTCAACCAATTGAAGAAATTACCCAACAAAGTGAAGAACCCAGCACTGAAAATCACCAGGTATACTTCTAAACTAGTTCCCAATATCTTTTTGTTGCTTAAAATTCTCTAAAGAACGCAAAAAAAAATCAAATTTGTAAAAATTTCAGAAGAACTTACGGTTGGTAATTAGCTAGTCACCAACCGTAACTGTATGTTACGTTTCGTAAAGTATCCAATACCAACCGTAACTGGTTCAATTTGGGAAAAAACCCAATCGTATTACCAGTTATGGTTGGTAGAAAAATTTAGAGACGAACCGTAAGTCCAGTACGGTTGGATATGTCCTTCAGTGGTTACCAACCGTAACTCATCATGTGCATGGCAGTATTTACTGCACTCTTTACGGTTGGTAATGTGTAAATCGAGACCAACCGTAATTTGGTTACGGTTTGTTATCTGTGTTTTTACCAACCGTATATTTCTCTGTCTGTTTTCATTTTTATTTCACCCTATTTACGGTTTGTTACTGGAGGACAATTATCAACCGGAGTTAAATTACGGTTTCTAAATGATTGTAGTTACCAACCGTATCTCTGTTACGGTTGGTGTTTCCTGTGTCGTGTCCAACGTAGCTTTATATATGTTTTCGTTTTGTTTCCTTGTTTAGACTAATGTGGGTATATTGTTGTCCAGATAGTGGATGTACCTCCCCTAATGGATGAACAACCTTTAGCAAATCAACTTCTCACCGAAGATTCTAGCTCTCACTATTTAACCGAGGAGACATGGGAGGAAAAAGATAATGCAACGCATTGGGCTAGAGAACGAGGCAACACAGAAGTCATGCAAAAAAGGGTAGCGTGCAAGCAGCAAAGGCAAAGAGGAAGCAAACTACGTTCACTAAGAAGATCCTATGCCCCTTCAAGCTTCAATTTAAAAGAAACGCGGCAAAAAAGTGGTTTTTGGAGAAAGTTGTATGCGGTAGTCATAACCACCCTATACCAGAGAGTTTGCTATTACATTCTTATGATGGACGCCTTACCGAAGAAGAAAAGAAGATCGTAGAGTCACTGACACAAATTCGTATGAAGCCCGTTGATATCCTCGCTCACTTAAAGGAAAGAAACCCACAAAATGCTTCTACTTTGGCTAACATCTACAACGCAAGAACAAAATTGAAGGCTAAGAAATGGGAACAAAGGAATGAAATGCAACAATTAAGGCATTTGGGGGAGGCGAATAATTACTCGGTTTTCCACGATGATGATGAGAAAGGACGAATAAGACATCTTCTGTTGGCTAATCCTGAGTTTGTGAAGTTGGCACGGTGCTTTCATCAAATCCTTCTAATGGATTGCACATAAAAAACCAACAAGTTTGAGACGTCGTTGTTGAACTTTGTCGGGCAAACTTCTACCAATGCTCCTTTTAGTGTTGGTTTTTTCTTCTTGAAAGATGAGCTCGAAGAGAGCTATGTGTGGGCATTAAACCAAGTGAAGCTATTCTACGTAGAGGGATATACTCCAAAGGTGATTATTACCGACAAGGAACAAGCTTTGTTGAATGCAATAAGGAGGGTTTTCCCGGAAGCTCATAACCTTCTTTGCACATTCCACTTGTGGAAAAGTATTGAAACTAAGTGCATGCGCCTTGTCCGTCCAACCAAAAAAAGCGAAATGGATAGAATAAAGAAACTACCGTTACATCAACAAAAGGATTCCAAAGAAAAATTTAAGAAGGATGACAAGTTGGCGGAACTAAAATGGGAAAGTTTCAAAACGGAGTGGAGAGCCTTGACCTATTCAATCACCGTGGATGAATATGAGGATAGATCTCGTATGTTAGTGGCTCTTTGGAAAATAGGTTATCCAAGTGTTGTGAAGTATTTGTTGGATAATTGGTTGGATCCGCACAAAGAGAAGTTTGTATCGGCGTTCACTAACCAATATAGGCACTATGACAACCAAGCTACAAGTACGACGGAGTCATCTCACAACCGGTTGAAGAAGAAATTTCGTAGTTGTAATGGTGGGTTAGTTACGCTATTCGAAGCCATGGATTCGTATTTCCGCCGTGATCACGATAGAGTTACGGAGTCTTTTGAAAAAAGCCGAAGTAAACAACACACCAAATGGTTAGACAATAAGTGGCTAAGGGGAATTACACATCAAGTTTCGCACCGCGCTATTGATAAGATAATGTATGAAGTACAACATTATGAATTGGGGGATTATGAAGAAGAGTGTGTTTGTCCAAACATGACAAGTTTGGGACTCCCATGTCGGCATGTTATATCCACATAACATTTGCTTCATCTTCCTTTTCTTCATCATTTTCTTCATCTTCCTTTTCTTCATCGGCCTCCTCTTCATCATTTTTTTCATCTTCCTCCTCTTCATCATTTGCTTCCTCTTCCTACCATCCATCATCATCGGTTCCTTTAAATTCTTCTTCATCTTCATCATTATTAGTTTCTTCCTCCACAATTTCATTTTCGTTGCCTTCACGGTTAGTTTCGACTCCGACCTCTTCTTGATCATTATGTTCCACTCCTTCTAGCTCAACTCCAGATTCAGCCACAGGTTGTTCCCTCAACTTAATTTCAAACTTATTCTTCATCTTCTTCTAATTCTTGTGGATACCTCTATTATTAACCCCTCAATGCTTATCACCGCGAGGGGTGGGCGTGTGATCGATCGTGGTTAAGTCATTTCCTCTCTTTTTCTTCCTACACAAGCATTACAATTGATTGATTTACTAAAGGTAAAACAAATAATATAGACAACAAAAAACAAAACAAAATGGTGAGCCTGCATAGTTACGGTTTGTAACCAATGAACGGAGACCAACCGTACCACTCACACGGTTGGTAAATAGTGGATCGAGACCAACCGTATCAACGATACGGTTGGTAACTGATGTATCGAGATCAACCATAACTAAACTACGGTTGGTATTTTATCTTAGTTTTCAACCGTAAGTTTTCTTTGGCCAAATACTAACATACAAGATGTTTTACGGTTGGTAATGGATGTTGAGTTACAAGTCGTAACTCAAATACGGTTGATAATTGATGGAATTACAAACCGTATAAACCAAATGAAAGTTACAGAACAATGTACGGTTCGTAACTCAACATATGAGACCAACCGTAAGCTACTTACGGTTGCAAAAAAAAAAAACTGAAAAATTTCTCATAAATTCAAAAACTTACGGTTGGTATTTCGGTTATTACGAACCGTATCATCAACAAAAACCATAGTTACAGTTGAAATTGGAGTAATTATCAACCGTAACTCACATGCAACACACAAATTTCAGTTTCAATTTCGATCCAAAACCCTAATTTTTTATCCAAAACTAACTAAATCAACACAATAAACTAAACCCTAACTGGGTTTTTCGAAACATGCCTCATAAAGGTCATTGTGCTTGATTTTGACGGTTGAGGAGTTTCAAATTGATGTTCTTGACCTAATAGAGGATTTTGTTCATTAGAACGACTATAATCTTTGTCAACCTTCTTCTTCGGCATCTCTAATATAGTTTCCAATCAACGATTATCAATTTTTCAAATCGCCGCTTAATCGAAGAGGACGATGAAAAATCAGTTTTAATGGTGGAGAGGAGGAGAAGAGAAGATGAAGTAAAGTTGGAAAAAAAAATCGTTTTGATTTTCTGATTCAATTGGGTTAATAACGGGGAAGGACCAGTCTTTTCAACCAAAAAAGCAAGGGTAAATTAGTCCATTTGAGGTGAAAAGGGTAATCTAGTCAATTAACAACCCATATAGGACACCCCCTAACCAATAATAGGGATATTGTTATCACCCTTGCCGCCCCTCCAATAGAACCACCCGCCCCTTTAACAGGATTGTATTTTATGGTGTATTGCCTTTACAAAATAAATGTACAACAAGAGGTACTATCAGTTTAGTCTAAAAATATTGTGTATGGTGTTTTTGCATAATTATTTCTACATTGTGCAGATTCTTTGTATAATTATTTCTAAAATTGTGCTCTAACTCCTCATTTAGGTAGGGGAGACATTCAAAATTCCCACCTAGGAAGGTTAACAATCCATTTGGGGTTCAGAAAACTGTTACGAAATAGTTGAAGAAACCGTTACGAGGTTGAAGAAACAGTACGAGGGTTAAAGAAACTGTTGCGAAAGGGTTTAAGAAAGCTTTCGAGGTTGAAGAAACTGTTGCGAAGGAGTAGAAGAAACTGTTACAAACAGTTGAAGAAAGCGTTGCGAAAACGAATGGAGTTTTGCAAAATATTTGTTTTTAGAAAAACATTACATGGTCTAGTATTTCCCTAAAGAGAAACCTCTCTAATACTGAGACCTGTTACTCTATCGTCCCGGCTCTTTGCAAGTTATGTTATCAGATGACACATAGAACGCCTGCTATTTTCAAAATTCATGTGAAGCTTTCATGTGAAGCTTTTGAGTACTAATTCATTAATGTGCAACTTTGAAGAAAGGACTAAACAAAAAACACTGAATTTATCTCTTAACAAATTTAACCTAATTAACAAATTGATCATCTTTATTGTTGATCATCAAGATTTGTTCTTTTTATTTCTCTGAACGTGAAACTAAACATATTTAATCATCAGTAATTAATGAATAAAATAACCTAATTTAACCTAATTGCCGACCAAATTGAACACCCCAATTGCTGATCATCAATAAAAAGAAATTCAACATCGTAATAGCGTTGTTCATCAAGAACTGTTATTTCGACTTGAAGGTGAAGACTTGAATAAAATCTTCAATCTTTACAAACCCATCTCCATTTTTATCCAAGAACTTCATCAACATGTCAAACTCTGATGCTGTAGAATCACATTGCAATTTATGTTTTAGTATCAACATTACACTACGAATAGAGATTTTATTACTTTTGCTCACCTCATATCTTCTAACTAGATCTTCCAAACCCTTTTCTTTGATCATATTAACTTGATCAATTTCTTTTCCATCAGATAATTTAGAAATATTGCCACCCTCCTTCTCTAAAGCCCAGCCTTCATCCGTATCATCCTTCACCTCAACGTTATTTTCACTTTTAACTTTCTTTTGTAAAACCTCAGAAGGATAAACAATTTTCTTGTTCAGATTCTTAGTGTAAATGCACCCCATAGTTGTTGGTGTGATGTCAAGACGAAAAGAGAAAGAGAGAGGGACGTAAAGAGAGATGGAAACAGACGGATGATACTGACTCGTGAATAAGGCTTCCTTATATAGAGCGCATATCGGATCTCCCCGGCCGGTTCTTGAACCACCGCCTCAAGACAAGTTATAGTTCAGTTCGGGCTAAAGTAGTAAACTGATATTTTCAAATCCATATTCTATTTCAAGGATTTTCTGTTCTTTCAAAAATTAAGAAAATTTTTAACTTATACATTTTATATTTTTAATTTTATTATGACATATTTAATTTCAAATTAAAATAGATTGGAAGAATTATCATCTTGTAAGAAATTAGTCGGAAGCTTAGCAACAAGCTGAGCTCCAACCCCTTTTTGAATGACGACTCCTAATCTATGAAAGCTGCAAACAAGAATTGTACCAAAAGGTAGCTTGACATGTGAAGAAAAGTAAAGGGGAAGGAAAACAAAGTAGAGGAATCAAAAAGAGATGGTTTGATCAGATAAAAACCAATAACATTTTGATCGCCTCCAAATTGTCATAAATCGCCCCTCCGTTTTATTATTATACTAGGATTTAACCCATGCCATAATGACATAGGTGTTATATACATTACAATTGTCAAATTATGATGTGTCATCCGAATAATTCTTATAAGTTTCTCTCTAAGTGTAGTTGTCAAGATGAAACCAATATGATATTTCCACTAAAGTCTAAACAAATAGAAAGTAAAAATCGGTACTTGAGAGAATCTCACATTTCTAGAAAAAAAAGTTGTAAATAGATTAAAACCCCAGTGACCTGCGATAGCCAAATTTTAATAATCTGGTAAATAACAAAATACATATACCCTAAATTTCAACCATGAGATTATTGGAATCAATTAGGCCATCGTTGAAAAATATATACTTTAATTAAATAAAAAAAAAAAATCAAGAAAATGATAGAATTCCAAAAATTCAGACATGAAGAAATACGAAAGGGTTTTCTTAAATATTATTATCTTGAAGTAGTTTGATTGGTTGGATATGTAGATTGAGAAAATATGAAAAGAAAATTGAGGGAAGTATATTCTTGGATTTAAGTTTTTTTCTCTCCTCGATCTATCCCACATTCCCAATTTTAATTTGCTCCAAATGGGGAATTAGAGTTCTCAAATCCACTCATCCTACAGGATGAGCGAGAGAATGAATTGTTCAGTTTTGTGGGATGGTAGGTTCGTTATTTTCAGTTGATCAAATTTCTCTGCTTGATTTTGGCTGTTGATATGGGAAGAAAACAATAATGAATTTTTCTCATTTAAAGTGTGAATTCATGGGATCGACTGTAGTCGTGAAATTAAATTGGGTGGAAAAATACGAACCGATGTTTATCTTGCCTAACTTAGAGAAGCTTCGTTTTGAAGTATAATATAAAGAAATAGGAGTAAAAGTATACCAATATAGGGTACAACTATTATTGTACCTATACATGTCGATAATAAGTAATTTTTCGTGTTTTAATTTTGACTTGTGCCGTTTGTTTTAAGTAATTAATTTTGATTTGTTTTTTTAAGCGTTTAAATAACTGTTTAGTTAATAATGATGCTGGTTGTAGTTTAGGCAGTTTTATTTTTCATAGATTAGGTGTTGTTATTCGGAAAGGGGTTGGTGCCCAGCTCGTTGCTCGATTACCAACTAAAGCTCTGTATGAATCTTATTTAATGAATGAGAAATAAAGTAATTATATAACGTGATTTTTTTTTAATCTTTCATGTATTTTAACTGAGTTTATTTTATCACTAAGACGATCAATCACATCCTCTAATTTATAACGTTACCCATTTTGTGGCAACCCGAAATTAACATAGTATATTACTATTCAGCAACCGTCTCCGCCACCACAAAACCATATGATGCCATTTCTTTCTCCACCAAAACCGCCACCCACCTCCTGTGGCCGCTGGCAGTCCTTCTAGTTTTGAATCACAAACATCATGTATAAAGTTTTGGTTGAACAAACATCGATTTTTAATTAATTTATCTCATTACTTTGTTTTTTGTTATATTCTGCTTTGTAATGCACAAATTTATTTTATCGGTTAGAACCATGATTTATACAATTGGGTACTAAAAGTAGTAGGGGTACCGTTCAGCTGATCCAACGACCATGATCACTTTTTCCTAAATGGTAAGATACCATCCCAAGATATTGTATATGTTTTTATCAATTGCGCTAAAAACAACCAATTATATCTTTGAAAATACAGTGTTAGCCGTGTTGTAAATATACAGAACTAATATTGTTCATGACTATTCACTACACCTACCACCATAAAATCACCCATCACAACTATTTCTTCTACCACCATTAATATTATCGCCTCCACCACTCACTAACACCCGCCACATTTTCTACCAGCCACTACTCCTCCACTACCACCACTAATTTCTATTGATATAATTTTGGTCAAAATTATTTATTAATTTCTATTGATATAATTTTTATCAAAATTATTTATTAATGAAAATATATATTTATTAGAATAATTAAGACATTTTTAATGAAAAATTAATAAATCATTCTATGAGCAATTAATGAGCAACTAATTAATAAGTACCACTTATAATGTTTTTAATTAAGTTAAACAAAGCACAACCAATGATTTATCTTCTCCCTAGATAAAGAACGCGCGATTGGGGATATAAGAAAAGGACAAAAATGGGATCCAAATATCAAATCAGGGTCACCCGTTATCTAAGTATTTTATGTAATTCCTAATCTACCCCTCACTAATCAGGATTAGTGATTAATAATAATTAGTAAAATCTTAATATTTTTGATAAATGATTAGAGTGTATTATTATTTGTGTTTGGTTGAGTGACGTGAGAGTAGAAGGAGGGAAAGAAAATTTGAGAGGGAAATTATTTTGGTGAAAATGGAGGTTGATTGTGAAGAGAGAATTGTTGCTAAGAGGTTGAAATTTTGATTTTTTTTCTTTGAATCCACCATTTTTGCAGCTGAAAAAGCTCGGTGCCGGCATGGACGTGGTATGAATACCATGTTGGAAGTAGTCATACCGGAATGGTATTCATACCATGTCCATGCCGACACTGAGCTTATCCCCCATTTTGAAATTCAAGCCGGCATAGTATTTAACCAAAAAACTATGCCGGTATGCTATGGAGGGGGTCTCGTTTTGAAATTCAAAACCTATTCCGTTTTGAATTTTTTTTCTGGTTTTCATCACTTCCGGCACAGTTAGTTAATTCTCGAGCATGCCGGCATCGTTTTCCGGCATAGGATGTTGCTTAAATTTCTATGCCGGCACACGATGTAAAGTATCCAGAGGATTGAATTTTTTTTCACTTGACTACCGGCATTGATAGATTTCTATCGAGCATGCCGGCATTTAGTTACGGCATTGTATGTTAGTTACCAAGCATGCCGGCATGGTTTTCATTAATTCCGGCATGGTCTTCATCACTTCCGACAATGTACACAAATTATTTCCTACATGGGATTCATTACTACCGGCATGGTCTTCATCACTATCGGCATGGTTTTCTTCACTTCCCAACGTAAAAAAAAAAATCGTTTTCAAAATGAGGAGCCAACAGAGAAGGAGAAGTGAATTTGAAAGAGAGTGGGGAAAATTTAGAATTTGAAAGGGAATGGGGAATATTTGGGTTTCAAATCCCTAACCCAAAAACAGAATAATAAGAAGTGAAGATGGAAATTGGGGATATGATTTTGTTTTTTGATTTTAAGTTTTTAGATTTTATTTTGAGGGAAGGGTATTTTAGTATTTTCATACCAAAAAATCACCCTTTAACAAACACTACTAGTTGGAGGAATTAATTTATATCCTCCAATCGCGTGTTCTAGATAAATTTGGAGCTCTCTTTATCTTGCCTAACTTGTCCAAACTTTGTTTTGTATTTTAGGTAAAATTTAATTCACTTGCATTAATCTTGGTCAGCTTTCTTCATTCATTTTCACGGTTTTCAAATCTCCATAAAAATATTAAAGATACAAGTATTTCAAATTCCGAAAATTAAAATAATTGATATTTAAGAATATGTCGTTAGTATCTTCATATAATTTTCCGTGTTCACTACTCCATCAGGAATATTAAAGATCACTAAAGTAGTTGAAATTCCGAAAATTAAAATAATTAATGTTTAAAAATAAGCCATTAATATCGAGTTTTCTAAAATTAAAATAATACTCGCTGAGCTAGTTACCCGTTTTTTGCCTAGACAAGATATGCCGTATTTACAAGGTTTCGAGCCTCCAATGGCGTAATATTGCAGAAGTTAACATGGAAGGTAGAGTTAGTTTGCCCCCCTTATGACACAATCCCATCCCCCATTCTCTTTGTCTCAGTTGGTTATAGGTTATCCATGAGGCTCTCTGGTAGGCTAGCACAACAACCTGTTCAATTAATGTAGTAGTATGTTATTGGAGCTTAGCTTGTTAGGCTCCAACTAGTTAATGTAATATTTTTTATCTAATAGTAAAAAATCTTTTTCTTTTTCCCATGACCTGTTACAAATGACATTTTGTTTCGGATCCAAGCCAAAAGAGCCTCATAATTTTAGATGGATGCAGTTTATGAATCACACATGTTGTGTCAGATGACTCAAATCTGTATCATTGTACAATTCAAAGATCCAGTACTCGGGATTATTTTTTCTTATATGGATTGGGTTTCCATCAGTTTCTGGTATATCTTTATAAATTATGCATATCTTCTCCATCAGCTTTATTCATGATCCGAATGTTCAGGTCTACTTTTGACACCTGAATAGACCCAAATGCCCACTAACTACCTTGATTTAGTGCGTATCCATATTTGAAGGGTAAATTGAACAAAAATAATTCATTTGTTCTTGGTAATTCTTCTTCTGATCCTAAGATACATCATCAGTCATTACGCAAATTTGTAATATTAGCCTAAACAATTTACCTTGACGATTCACAAGTATGAAGCCATATATTTTGCTTGTAATATACATTTAACTAAAAACCAAATTAGTTCGACGATTTATATGATGCATGAAGCTGTACACTTTATAGAGAGGAGAGATAGAGTCTGCAAGTTGGTTCTAATGAGTTAACTCAGAAATTCTACATCAACAAATGAGAGAAAATATTTTCAAATTGAATGGAAATCCTTTGATATCTCAAAAATCAAATTGGGGGAAGCTCAAAGGTGTCAGAGTGAAGGAAAATTGAAGAAAGGAACCAGATTTTGAGTACTAATGTCGATTCAGACGAGGGAATGGATAAAAGGGATATTCAAAAGAATTTTGTCAAAGAAATGCAAAATAGGTGAAACTGGATCATTAGAGATGGTGATTTCGCCTTTCAAATGAAAATAAGGAATAAGGTGTCGAGGGAATTTCTTGAAGATTTATCGATTTGATATAAGTAAGAGAATAAATAACAATATCTGAAAAAACGGGGGTCTAGCAACAACACCCAATATTTCGTTTGGGAAATCTGTATAGACGAATCCAATATAATTCTGAGAGCACCAACTAATAAAGCCAGCTCTTATCAATAATTATATCCAAGAGTTGTATCTCTGTTTCTCAATGTAAATAGCAAATCAAACAGATAGAATCCGTGAGCCTGATTATTATGAGAAACAACTTGAACGGTACCAAAAACCAATGTTCAAGTGTCAATCAATTTGTATCAACAACCAAAGGTTGAATTAGCTAATTGATTGAACTACGCACAACTTATGATATTTCAATTATATAAAAAATATAATGCGGAAGAAATAACACAGACACCATAAGTTTTGTTAACGAGGAAATCGCAAAAGTAGAAAAACCTCGGGACCTAGTCCAGATTTGAACACCATACTGTATTAGGTAGCTACAGACTCTATCCTACTACAAGTTACCTTCGGACTGGAATGTATTTGAACCCTAACCAATCTCACAATGATCAAGGTACAGTTGCATTTCTTACGCCTCTGAATACCAACAGGATTCTACGCACTTGATTTCATTAGATGATCTCACCCACAACGAAGAGCGGCTACGACCCAAAGTCGAAGACTTGATAAACAAATCTGTTTCACACAGATACGTCTATTGAATAGATAAATCTGTCTCCCAAAGAAATACCTATGAGTTTTGTTCAGTCTTTTGATAAACCAAGGTACACATGAACCAATTGATATACCGGACTTATATTCCCGAAGAACAGCCTATAAATATTAATCACCTCAAAATGATCTTAACCGTATGGTAGCAGAACAAGATATTGTGGGATCCCAAACAATGATACGAAGATGTTTGTGACTACTTTTAATCTTAGCTATCGCATAATAAATCTCGATCAAATCTTAGAGAAGATAGTACTCAATATGATAGAACAAAGTAAGATCCGAACACACAACTACAAAGAAAATAGTTGGGTCTGGCTTCACATAAGGTAACCGAACAAGCACAAATCTAATTAAAATTTTTTTTTTTCTGAAAATTTGGAGCATTTCAACCAACATTATCTAAGTTTGAAGCATACCTGAGTACCCAAATACGCATCCTGCGGTTGTGGTTGGTAAATTCCATCGTCTTCATCTTGAGATAAAGTTTTGGGAAGAATGCAATAACCATCTAATAAGTAACTTATTTCCGAATCATTATGAAGATTAACAAATACTCTAGGAGAGGAAGGAGATGAAGATTCAGATGAGCTATCATCAATTGAATCAACACTTGAATACTCAAGCTTAGTGAACCCAAAATTTTTTTTTTTTCCATGATTAACAAATACTCTCAATAATTCTACTTCTATTATAAAACATCCATCTGATTTTTTAATCTCACTAATTATCTTTAACATAATTATTTCACTAAGTATTTCACTAATCATTACACTAACTATTATTAACACTAAATAATCATTACCAAAAACTTATCAGGAGGGTAATTTAGTTATTAATATAAATATCTTGATAAGGGGTGACCTAGATTAATGTCTTACCCAAAATAAAATAATGGTCCCCCAAAAATATCGTTCTTTAATTAAGGGCCTCATATTATGGGTAATCCATGGATGAGGCCTTAGGCTAATTTTCCCATAGATATAGAATTCCACGGGCCAAAATTCTTTTTGAAAACCCTACGGCAAAGATCTCAAATTTCCCAAACAATATGGAACCAATCTTAACAATATACTCTTATGAAACTGAATAGTTGTGCGATAGTCTGTCTACCATAGAAACTGCTGGTATTGCATATTAGAGAACTGAGAAGCAGGAAGTTCGATCTCTTGACTCTCTTCTTATAATAAAAGGCCTACACTATAACAACTTGTATTATTGGGGTTGTATCATTTGATCTCAAAATCTAAGCTCTTTTCTAATTATTGGGGGTTGGATTAGTTATATAGTGAAAAATCATAAATCAGAGAAAGAGTGAGATTTGATTCATTTGAAACGTTGTATTCCAATAAGCCTAGCTAGCCCAAGGTCATCGTGCAAGGTATGACCGTAAATCATCAAAAAAGATGTAAAAAAGAAGATAAATTGTAAAAAGAAATTGGCTGACTTAACTATCCCATTGCAGTCTCCATGGTAGTACGATCTATAAATTGGGAATTGTCATAGTTTTTCTTGTGCACATTGGTCTTTGTATAGTGATTTTTCGAGCGCTCTTTTTTTATCAATGTAATTTCCAACTTCGAATTTCCATACACTTACTTATATCCCATGCACTATCCAATGTCATCAACCCGCGTCGTATAACTGTTTTCACCAGCACCAGCACCGATCAGCACTTTCGCGTTATAACTAACCATGCACCCTCAACTCAACGATGTCTTCTCTGCTTATTTTTTTGAGAAGAACAATAATTCCAGTTTTCGGTTGTAGCCTATGACTTGGTAATAGAAAGATTTAGTATCTTGCCTACAGGGAATTCAGTATAATGGGATTTGTATCTTCTGCTATATTTTTTTTGTATCTTCTATGTCTTTTAATGCTATATACACCATTTTATTATTCATTACCATCGATGAGATTGAATGATCATTATGAAAATTCTAGTACGTTTGCATACAGTAGATTTTTGGTTGACTTAAAAAGGATGCAATACTTTTGCGACTTATAGATTCAGAGAGCCAACTAAAAAAAGAATGAATCAGCAATCAAAGGGCGGAATTTATAACTCGAATGAATATCAAATTTTCTTTATTTGCATCAAAAAAATAAAAGAAAAATCAAATTTAATTGCAGAAGGCGCAGTAACCAAGACTATAAACTTTAATTGAAGCAACCCAAAACAACAAGCTAAAAAGTTCTAGAAATCAAGAAGGAAGATAAGAGAGAGAACAAAATAAAACAAAAACGGAACCAAACGTAAAAAACAAGCAGAGACACACACCTAAGAATGAAAGATTGTATCATACCTATTAGCATCAAACAAAAATTAAAGACACGTGTATAGAAATATATATATATATATATGTAAACTGTTACAGAGAACTATAAAATCACATGCAGGTTTCGCAGCAGGATTACAAAATCTACCTTGTCGTGCTTGCCTTGTCTAGTTTCTTGATCGCTGGTTCTCCTCATATGATCTAAAATTACCTTCCGGTAAAAGAATAAAATAACCTGACTGCAACCAATAAACACCACTTTTCTCCAGCAAATTTGCATGCAGAATGGAAGCATAAAATTCGCGTCACATGGCCGATACCAATGATGTAACGAAAAAGATGTTCCAAAGAATGAAGACTAGGCTTTAGATGATTATGATATGTTCAAGTTGCTCATCAAGAAAAGATGATTAACTTTAACAAAATTATTTAAAGCCTTGTGTTCATTCTCCGGATAGACTTTCGTGTAAGTAATCCATAACAATGGAGATAAAGAGAGGACATGAATAATATCATCTGCAATATTATGCATGAGAGATGGAAAGTAGAAATCGGAGAAGAGAGGGGAATGTAGTTGTATTTATATGGAACTTGTTTCTCACACCGACTCAAGTTTTTATTAAGAAAACATAAAGATTTGGAAACCGAGTTCCTTTTTATACGGATGCCCTAGGAAGTAGATAAGGTTAGCGGATTGGGCGTCGGATCCGCCGATTCCACCCATGATCCGATCCAAGGTGTAGTAATCTTTACATGGTCCAATGTACTCAATTTTGGTTTGGGAAAATTAGGCTAAGGCCGGATAACCCATAATATGAGGCCCTTAATTAAAAGAAATCTAAATCTAGGCCCCGAGTTATTAAAGGACATTCACACCCTTTTATATATTGTCAAGCCCATAATTAAATAAAATTTAAAATTTAGGCCCAAAATTATTAAATCTAGGCCCAAAATTATTAAAATACACTGTGAATGTGTAAACAGAAGTTACACATGCATATGGCATGTGTATCCATAAATTATACATCCTTATGCCATGTGTAATGCAAATTTATGCATCAAAAAATAGACATCAAAAAGAACGCATACAAAAAAATACATGTATCACTTTAATATTCATTTACAATAATTTCTTAGCATGTGTAACTAGAAGTTACATATACATCTATCTAGTGTAACTGAGAGTTACATATGCGTCTGATTTGTTGGAGAAAAAAGCCAGAATCGTTGGGAGGCTGGGTAGCCCTTGAGTGTGAGATGAAATTGGGAGCTGATAGTAGAAATAAAGGCGCTAATTGTAGTAATGGAGGGTAACAATGTAACTTGGCAATTTAAGTTGAGGATAGGAAGGTAATTACCCACAACTCTCCCGAAACTCTGTAACAGATACCAATTATTGCAACGATTATCCAACGTTATAAATTTACCAACGTCGATACGACGTTACTTAAAAGATATCCGTTACAAAATCGGGTGTTACAAATTCCCTGATTTCGTGTAGTGTGTGTTTGGTTAAGTCCAAACCCTTTTATCAGGTAAACATAATTCGTTGTTTTATTGTCTCGATCTCGTATCTATAGACGATCACACGAAGTGTGAACCGATTAGTTGCATTGTCTCGACTCTGTCCATGGACAATCACTTTCGGAGAAAGGACTTATAGGTAGGAAAAGTTTTAGCTTGAGGTATATTTTGACACCCTCGCCTTTTCAGATTTTTATAAAATCTTTATTTAAGTTTTATTGTCTTAAGTTTGTATCTTGTAACAAAAGAGGCAGTAATATTAACTAATTGAAAAATTTAGACTTCCTATTTATTAATCATGCTTATTACACTTAGACTTACATTTAATTAACTTGGTTTAATAATGGGATAATAACATCAAGCTACGTTGGATTAAAGCAACTAAAATGGATTGAATCCAAAAAAAATGAAAGATACTCACTGGTTAGATTCCTACCTCAGTCACTTACAACATTTATCTAATATTGAATAAATGCTAGCAACATCTTCTTCCCGAGTGAAATAAGCGAGAACCATTTCAGTGTAGAGGAGGTGTGATTGAAATCGAATATGGAATATTAGAAGGAGCAATAAAATATTGAGTATTTATATGGAACTAAAAATAATCGTTGGATATCGATAACAAAATTTTGAAAACCAACGAGTATATAACGACAATATTTCTCAGGACTATATTTTCTTATTATAAAAAAGAACATAAGTGAGCTTCTAAACAAAACCTACAGAAATCATTCACAAAAACAAATATTTTATATGAAAGCAAAAGAGGTTTGTCCACTTCATGGATAACCATGATTTGATGCAATGCTCTTGGATATTATTTAAGTGTTCATAGGAAGGTTGTTCACATATCAGAATGGTCATTGAATCACAACCGGAAAAGCTCAAGTATTTTCAATCTCAAGATCCCAACTGTCCCGAGGAACCACATATACTACATTGTGCTATAAATGCTAAAGAAGAAGGAAAAAAAAGGTAGCAAACTTAAAAGCGAATTGAAGAAGATACTACTCTTGGAGCACCGTGGAAATAGAGATCATGAGTGCAAATATCTTCCATAGAGAATTAGTGGACGCTCAAAGCTAGGTTGTAGGATTTATATGCATTTGTATACTTCTACAAAGGAAGGCATATACGGAAAGCATTATTGGAAATGTCTTAGGCGTTTTATGGTAAGTGAATGAACCGATCCACAGTCGTTTTAAGATTTAATTTGTGACATCAATGTACTATTGTAATTAATTTGAAACTTTCTAATTTTTCTTATTTTAGAACCATACAACATAGGACTAAAGCATACTACATTAGATTAAAGCATACTTAGTTATTTAATTATAAGATTCGTTCGTGTGGTTGAGCATCTAAGAGGACGAATGCATTGAATCTGTCGAGCTTTCTAGGAATGTTGCAACACGTTTGGAAAGCGGAAGGTCTGTCGTTGGATACTTTCCGTATTGTCAGTGTTTTTTCTTCACTAATTGATTAAGAATTCCGAGATTTGCTAAAATGGGTTTGAAACGATGTGGCAATCTTGAAGCGTCATGCATAATGGGTTCCCCGTTTCAGCGATAAATATTGCAAAAATTCTTTCCTAAAAATAGACACTCGAAATGGCCTGAGCACTACCAATATTATATGTACCTGGAATTCGAAAATTTTCGACCCCCCTTATAATATCATCTGACATTTACATTAGACATACAAGCCTGGGAGCTGACCACGAGAAAATCTTAAGCTTAACTTCCAGCGATATTGCAGCAATAGTTTTCTCTTTTTTTGCTGAAGTGTCTTTCATTTTTTTTTAGCCACAGAGACCAAAAAACAACCGCATAAAGTCTGCTCCAGAGCTCTTTTGCAGTACCGGAGAGAATGGAAGTAGTCCAATTGGAGATGAGGTTGATAATCGAAGGAGCAGTGTTACAGCTCATACCAGCCGCATCGAAGAAATAAGACCATATGCTCCTAACGTAGAAGCATTCTCTGGCAGTTGACGGTAGAAGGGGAAAATATTTAATATCGGATTTCCACTAGGAGAAAAGAGGCAGCTATTTATTTTATGGAGGTTATCCAAAGTGGGGAGGCTGTCTGACGAAGCTTGCTATAGGAGAAAACCTATATTGTGAGGTCATTTTTTGCTCCAGACCTTCAAGCTACTCCGCATTGTAAGTAGGGATGGCCATTTGCCCCACCCAAACTCATCTCCGTGGGTACCCATTCTTATTGGGTAGGATTTTACCCGTACAAACGGGGTTGGGGTTGGGGTTGGGTAATACTCGAAATTAGTGAAGCGGGGATGGGGCGGGGATGGGATTCTAGATCCCCGCCCCATACCCGCCCCGTACGTTCCCATTTTGGGATTTTATATTTTTATTAATTACATATATTATATTTAAACTAAGATATTATATTATATTATATTATAAAAGAAAAGGTAAAAGTATAAGATATCATTAATTATTTATATTATATTTAAACTAAGAAATAGACTTCATCCAAAAACGTTTGAAGCTTTGATGTGCGCTCAAGACTGGCTATGGGATATGTTGAATGGTAATGAAATTCTCTTTTTATTGAAATGTTTTTTTTTTACATTTAATACATCATTATGGTTATATGATACACTTTCTTATTTTGGCTAGGTGGATCAAAATTCGATGGTGAAACATTTTGGGAAGAAACTGAAGCAGACGATGAGGTGATCAACATGGAGGAAGATACTTGATAAGAAATAATTAAGAACTAAAATGAGTGATGCTCGTTTATAGACCAATTTCTTTTTCTTTGCTTGTTTTACGATGAATTTATGAGTTTGAAATTTTAAATTATTATTATTATTATTGGTTGAACTTAGGTATTGATTATTAAATTAACTCATCATATTTGAGCTTAATGTTATGGGTAACCCGTAAAAAACCCGCCCCTACGGGTATTTCTCATACCCGCCCCGTCCCAGATCAAGCTGGTAATGGGGAGGGTATGGGTTTTTTTTTTTTGAACGGGGCAGTGACTGGGATATAAGATCCCCGCCCATACCCACCCCCATGACCATCCCTAATTGTAAGCATCTTTGACAGTGAAATGGCCAGAATTGTTGCTTAACCAAAGCAGCACATCATCTTCTTCCGGATTGAACACGATAGAATCCAACTAATCAGACGAGGCACCATTAATTTCTTCAATTTTCAAAGTCATAAAGTCTGCTGCGCATAATGTCGATCTCCCAGTTCAGACCAGACGCATGAGGAGTGAAGGCACTTTGAAGAGAAATACCTTTGGTGCTTGACAAGGCATGGTGCCATCCCTATGCCATTTATCCTCCCATGATAATATCTTAGCTCCATTACGAGCTCCATGGTGCTGCCAGCAATTAATAAAGGACCGCGCGGCTCTTTGTCGACCGCAATGGGCAAATAGTTTTGCCTATTTACCCATCCATTTTTCATCATTTTTCATCCATTATTCATCCCATGGTGGGGGGAAAATTGGCAAATCAAAGATTTCCCGATCCATGTTTAATGTGAGCTAGTTTTAAGCCTTATGCACTAGTGTGGTGGATATTTACAAGAAGGTTTGGTGAAGCTGACAACATATTTGATAAGAGATCCAATGCGAGCTAGTTAAAATTACTGCTACTTGGTTTGTACCGGATGCGTATAATATTAGTTGAGCATACACGAAGCTATTCAGGTGTAGGAAACCAGTGTATGAGTGTCCCAGTTATATTAGTTTGTACGAGTGTTACCAGTTAGGAAAGAATGCAGATCTTAAATTTTCCGATAGACTCGTTGTGTTGTAGACTAAAATTTGTATTTTTCTTCTCATGTTTGAGTTTTTATTCGATTTAGAAGTTAATGGATTTTTTTTATTCGAAAGAACACCAAACGAGAACAACATGAAATAGAAAAACGAAAAGAGAATTGAAAAATCAACCGGTTGTCTTAGGGATGGCAATGGGTGGGCATGGGGCGCCGACCTTAAAACCCATCCCTTATTCCGTTCAAAAAATCGAAACCCATTCCCTTCTCGTTCCCCATAAGAATGGGGCGGGGACGAGTATGGGGAATCCACGTAGGGAATGGGTTTCCCGTAAGTTACTATAACATTACAATAAATATTTAAAATTTTGTAAATAATAATAATTTAAAAATAATCATAATGGTTCAAATAATTATACTAACCTAAGAAATGCGTTTTAAAATTTTAAGTTTATAATAACCAACTAAAACTGAAAATTAAAGGAAACAATTGATCTACAATTAAGTATTATGGTTCCTTTTACTTCTTAGTTCCTCATAACTTACCATCTCTGCATGTTAATCATCTCATCATGATCTTCTTCGCTATCTTCTAAAAAAAGTTCCTCAATCAAATATAATAAGTTATGGTATGGGTCGGGTATGGGGAGGGGACCTTGAATCCCATCCCCGCATCATTACTTTCAGGGATTCCTCGTATCCAGCCCCATTCCGCGTTCATACGGGTAAAACCTTAACCCATAGGGGCGAATCGGGTTTGGATGGGGTAAATTACCATCCCTAGTTGTTAGTAAATTTGAAAAATCTACCTTGTGGCGCTTGCGTTCTTTAGCTTCTTAATTTTCTCGTGTTTTCCTCGGACCTCTTCTTCTGATCTAGAATGAACTTTCAATCAAAGAATAATTCTTTTAATAAAAAAAAGCAGACCGAAACCGATAATCACCTCTTTGCTCACCGACTATCAAACATCAACCATGGTGGGAGGCATAGACTTGGCAAACGAAATATATGTTCCAAAGAATAAAAAAAACGCTTTAAACAATATGAAGAGTTCAAGTTGCTAATCAAAAATAAACGATTTTAACTCTAACATGTTCTTATTTAAAACGTTTTGTTCATTCTCTGGACAGATTTTCGTGTAAGCAACCCACAATTAATGGAGATATTCCGTGCGAGAGATGGAAAGCAGAAACAGGAGAAGAGAGGGGCATGTTTTTTTTTTTTTTCGTGAAGCAAGAGAGGGCATGTATAGTATTTATATAGAACTTAACTTCTTAATTAAGAAACTGTAGCCTGCAAACCGACTATCAAGACTTCCTTCCAACAATGCAGACTTAAATTTGGGAAGTAGCTAAGGTTACCTGATCCAAGCCAAGTCTTCTTTGCACCCCTGATATTCAAACACACCCAACTCACCGAACAGACACAGATGACTCGGCATTAAATTTGGGGAATTCATATGTGCTCATGGTTGACAGGTTGAGCCGTCGAGGTCCATTAAGATTTTACAAGTGTCGAGTACCTTATTAGCACGACAAAGACAACAAGAGTTTTCGAAAGACTGATTTTCCAAGCTCTCAAAATCTGACATCTCAAGCACGCTACTTTTTTAGTGGTTCAGACAAAAAGGGTCATTAGGTGGTAATTCAAGTGCCCCTTATCAAAAAAAATATGGAAATGACCAATTAATCCTTATTATTAATAATCGAGATTAGTGATGATAATCAAGATTAGTGTTGATAATCAAGATTAGTGTTGTTAATTAATTTTCATTTATAATAACTCTAAAATCAGATTTTTAGAGTTATAAAAAAAAAGTTTAGAGGAGAAGAAAAAGAAAACTTATGTGATATTTGTGAAACCCTAGATTTTGATTCACTCAACCAAAATGAGTGATTCCAGTGGCAAATTTGAGATGGGTGAATCTCTATACGATAAATAAAACAAATACTACATACCTCTTGATGGAGATCCTGATATGGAGTATTTGTTAGATGGTAGAGATGTTTTAACCCATAGTGAAGGTCAATCTCAACCAATTGAAGAAATTACACAACAAAGTGAAGAACCCAGCACTGAAAATCACCAGGTATACTTCTAAACTAGTTCCCAATATCTTTTTGTTGCTTAAAATTCTCTAAAGAACGTAAAAAAAATCAAATTTTTAAAAATTTCAGAAGAACTTACTGTTGGTAATTAGCTAGTCACCAACCGTAACTGTATGTTACGTTTCGTGAAGTATCCAATACCAACCATAACTGGTTCAATTTGGGGAAAAACCCAATCGTATTACCAGTTACGGTTGGTAGAAAATTTTCGAGACGAACCGTAAGTCCAGTACGGTTGGATATCACCTTCAGTGGTTACCAACCGTAACTCATCATGTTCATGGCAGTATTTACTTCACTCTTTACGGTTGGTAATGTGTAAATCGAGACCAACCGTAACTTGGTTACGGTTTGTTATCTGTGTTTTTACCAACCGTATATTTCTCTGTCTGTTTTCATTTTTATTTCACCTTATTTACGGTGTTTTACTGGAGGACCATTATCAACCGGAGTTAAATTACGGTTTCTAAATGATTGTAGTTACCAACCGTATCTCTGTTACGGTTGGTGTTTCCTGTGTCGTGTCCAACGTAGTTTTCTATATGTTTTCGTTTTGTTACCTTGTCTAGACTAATGTGGCTATATTGTTGTCCAGATCGTGGATGTACCTCCCCTAATGGATGAACAACCTTTAGCAAATCAACTTCTCACCGAAGATTCTAGCTCTCACTATTTAACCGAGGAGACATGGGAGGAAAAAGATGATGCAAAGCATTGGGTTAGAGAACGAGGCAACATAGAAGTCATGCAAAAAAGGGTAGCGTGCAAGTAGCAAAGGCAAAGAGGAAGCAAACTACGTTCACTAAGAAGACCCGATGCCCCTTGAAGCTTCAATTTAAAAGAAACACGGCAAAAAAGTGGTTTTTGGAGAAAGTTGTATGCGGTAGTCATAACCACCCTATACCGGAGAGTTTGCTATCACATTCTTATGCTGGACGCCTTACCGAAGAAGAAGAGAAGATCGTAGAGTCACTGACACAAATTCGTATGAAGCCCGTTGATATCCTCGCTCACTTAAAGGAAATAAACCCACAAAATGCTTCTACTTTGGCTAATATGTACAACGCAAGAACAAAATTGAAGGCTAAGAAATGGGAACAAAGGAACGAAATGCAACAATTAAGGCATTTGGGGGAGGAGAATAATTACTCGGTTTTCCACGATGATGATGAGAAAGGACGAATAAGACATCTTTTGTTGGCTAATCCTGAGTTTGTGAAGTTGGCACGGTGCTCTCATCAAATCCTTCTAATGGATTGCACATACAAAACCAACAAGTTTGAGATGTCGTTGTTGAACTTTGTCGGGAAAACTTCTACCAATGCTCCTTTTAGTGTTGGTTTTTTCTTCTTGAAAGATGAGCTCGAAGAGAGCTATGTGTGGGCATTAAACCAAGTGAAGTTATTCTACGTAGAGGGATATACTCCAAAAGTGATTATTACTGACAAGGAACAAGCTTTGTTGAATGCAATAAGGAGGGATTTCCCGGAATCTCATAACCTTCTTTGCACATTCCACTTGTGGAAAAGTATTGAAACTAAGTGCATGCGCCTTGTCCGTCCAACCAAAAAAAGCAAAATGGATAGAATAAAGAAACTACCGTTACATCAAAAAAAGGATTCCAAAGAGAAATTTAAGAAGGATGACAAGTTGGCGGAACCAAAATGGGAAAGTTTTAAAACGGAGTTGAGAGCCTTGACCTATTCTATCACCGTGGATGAATATGAGGATAGAGCTCGTATGTTAGTGGCTCATTGGAAAATAGGTTATCCAAGTGTTGTGAAGTATTTGTTGGATAATTGGTTGGATCCGCACAAAGAGAAGTTCGTATCGGCGTTCACTAACCAATATAGGCACTATGAAAACCAAGCTACAAGTACGACGGAGTCATCTCACAACCGGTTGAAGAAGACACTTCATAGTTGTAATGGTGGGTTAGTTACGCTATTCGAAGCCATAGATTCGTATTTCCGCCGTGATCACGTAGAGTTATGGAGTCTTTTGAAAAAAGCCGAAGTAAACAACACACCAAATGGTTAGACAATAAGTGGCTAAGGGGAATTACACATCAAGTTTCGCACCGCGCTATTGATAAGATAATGTATGAAGTACAACTTTATGAATTGGGGGATTATGAAGAAGAGTGTGTTTGTCCAAACATGAAAAGTTTGGGACTCCCATGTCGGCATGTTATAGCCACATAACATTTGCTTCATCTTCCTTTTCTTCATCATTTTCTTCATCTTCCTTTTTTTCATCGACATCCTCTTCATCATTTTTTTCATCTTCCTCCTCTTCATCATTTGCTTCCTCTTCCTCCCCTCCATCATCATCGGTTCCTTTAAATTCTTCTTCATCTTCATCATTATTAGTTTCTTCCTCCACAATTTCATTTTCGTTGCCTTCACGGTTAGTTTCGACTCCGACCTCTTCTTGATCATTATGTTCCACTCCTTCTAGCTCAACTCCAGATTCAGCCACAGGTTGTTCCCTCAACTTAATTTCAAACTTATTCTTCATCTTCTTCTCATTCTTGTGGATACCTCTATTATTAACCCCTAAATGCTTATCACCGCGAGGGGTGGGCGTGTGATCAATCGGGGTTAAGTCATTTCCTCTCTTTTTCTTCCTACACAAGCATTACAATTGATTGATTTACTAAAGGTAAAACAAATAATATAGACAACAAAAAACAAAACAAAATGGTGAGCCTGCATAGTTACGGTTTGTAACCAATGAACGGAGACCAACCGTACCACTCACACGGTTGGTAAATAGTGGATCGAGACCAACCGTATCAACGATACGGTTGGTAACTGATGTATCGAGATCAACCCTAACTAAACTACGGTTGGTATTTTATCTTAGTTTTCAACCGTAAGTTTTCTTTGGCCAAATACTAACATACAGGATGTTCTACGGTTGGTAATGGATGTTGAGTTACAAGTCGTAACTCAAATACGGTTGATAATTGATGGAATTACAAACCGTAGAAACCAAATGAAAGTTACAGAACAATGTACGGTTCGTAACTCAACATATGAGACCAACCGTAAGCTACTTACGGTTGCAAAAAAAAAAACTGAAAAATTTCTCATAAATTCAAAAACTTACGGTTGGTATTTCGGTTATTACGAACCGTATCATCAACAAAAACCATAGTTACGGTTGAAATTGGAGTAATTATCAACCGTAACTCACATGGAACACACAAATTTCAGTTTCAATTTCGATCCAAAACCCTAATTTTTTATCCAAAACTAACTAAATCAACACAATAAACTAAACCCTAACTGGGTTTTTCGAAACATGCCTCATAAAGGTCATTGTGCTTGATTTTGACGGTTGAGGAGTTTCAAATTTATGTTCTTGACCTAATGGAGGATTTGGTTCATTAGAACGACTATAATCTTCATCAACCTTCTTCTTCGGCATCTCTAATATAGTTTCCAATCAACGATTATCAATTTTTCAAATTGCCGCTTAATCGAAGAGGACGATGAAAAATCAGTTTTAATGGTGGATAGGAGGAGAAGAGAAGATGAAGTAAAGTTGGAAAAAAAAATCGTTTTTATTTTCTGATTCAATTGGGTTAATAACGGGGAAGGACCAGTCTTTTCAACCAAAAAAGCAAGGGTAAATTAGTCCATTTGAGGTGAAAAGGGTAATCTAGTCAATTAACAACCCATACAGGACACCCCCTAACCAATAATAGGGATATTGTTATCACCCTTGCCGCCCCTCCAATAGAACCACCCGCCCCTTTAACAGGATTGTATTTTATGGTGTATTGCCTTTACAAAATAAATGTACAACAAGAGGTACTATCAGTTTAGTCTAAAAATATTGTGTATGGTGTTTTTGCATAATTATTTCTACAATGTGCAGATTCTTTGTATAATTATTTCTAAAATTGTGCTCTAACTCCTCATTTAGGTAGGGGAGACATTCAAAATTTCCAAATTTTTGTGTCCCACCTGGGAAGGTTAACAATCCATTTGGGGTTCAGAAAACTGTTACGAAATAGTTGAAGAAACCGTTACGAGGTTGAAGAAACAGTACGAGGGTTAAAGAAACTGTTGCGAAAGGGTTTAAGAAAGCGTTCGAGGTTGAAGAAACTGTTGCGAATGAGTAGAAGAAACTGTTACAAACAGTTGAAGAAAGCGTTGCGAAAACGAATGGAGTTTTGCAAAATATTTGTTTTTACAAAAACATTACATGGTCTAGTATTTCCCTAAAGAGAAACCTCTCTAATACTGAGACCTGTTACTCTATCGTCCCGGCTCTTTGCAAGTTATGTTATCAGATGACACATAGAACGCCTGCTATTTTCAAAATTCATGTGAAGCTTTCATGTGAAGCTTTTGAGTACTAATTCATTAATGTGAAACTTTGAAGAAAGGACTAAACAAAAAACACTGAATTTATCTCTTAACAAATTTAACCTAATTAACAAATTGATCATCTTTATTGCTGATCATCAAGATTTTTTTCTTTTTATTTCTCTGAACGTGAAACTAAACATATTTAATCATCAGTAATTAATGAATAAAATAACCTAATTTAACCTAATTGCCGACCAAATTGAACACCCCAATTGTTGATCATCAATAAAAAGAAATTCAACATCGTAATAGCGTTGTTCATCAAAACCTATTATTTCGACTTGAAGGTGAAGACTTGAATAAAATCTTCAATCTTTATAAACCCATCTCCATTTTTATCCAAGAACTTCATCAACATGTCAAACTCTGATGCTGTAGAATTACACTGCAATTCATGTTTTAGTATCAACATTGCACTACGAATAGAGATTTTATTACTTTTGCTCACCTTATATCTTCTAACTAGATCTTCCAAACCCTTTTCTTTGATCATATTAACTTGATCAATTTCTTTTCCATCATATAATTCAGCAATATTTCCACCCTCCTTCTCTAAAGCCCAGCCTTCATCCGTATCTTCCTTCACCTCAACGTTATTTTCACTTTTAACTTTCTTTTGTAAAACCTCAGAAGGAAGAACAATTTTCTTGTTCAGATTCTTAGTGTTAATGCACCCCATAGTTGTTGGTGTGATGTCAAGACGAAAAGAGAAAGAGAGAGGGACGTAAAGAGAGATGGAAACAGATGGATGATACTGACTCGTGAATAAGGCTTCCTTATATAGAGCGCATATCTGATCTCCCCGGCCAGTTCTTGAACCACCGCCTCAAGACAAGTTATAGTTCAGTTCGGGCTAAAGTAGTAAACTGATATTTCAAATCCATATTCTATTTCAAGGATTTTTTTTTCTTTAAAAAATTAAAAAAAAAAATTAACTTATACATTTTATATTTTTAATTTTATTATGACATATTTAATTTCAAATTAAAATAGGTTGGAAGAATTATCATCTTGTAAGAAATTAGTCAGAAGCTTAGCAATAAGCTGAGCTCCAACCCCTTTTTGAATGACGACTCCTAATCTATGAAAGCTGTAAACAAGAATTGTACCAAAAGGTAGCTTGACAGGAGAAGAAAAAGAAAAGGGGAAGGAAAACAAAGAAGAGGAATCAAAAAGAGATGGTTTGATCAGATGAAAACCAATAACTTTTTGATCGCCTCCAAATTGTCATAAATCGCCCCTCCGTTTTATTATTATACTAGGATTTAACCCATGCCATAATGGCACGGGTGTTATATACATCACAATTGTCAAATTATGATGTGTCATCCGAATAATTTTTATAAGTTTCTCTCTAAGTGTAGTTGTCAAAATGAAACCAATATGATATTTCCACTAAAGTCTAAACAAATAGAAAGTAAAAATCGGTACATGAGAGAATCTCACATTTCTATAAAAAAAAGTTGTAAATAGATTAAAACCCAGTGACCTACGATAGCCAAATTTTAATAATCTGGTAAATAACAAAATACATATACCCTAAATTTCAACCATGAGATTACTGGAATCAATTAGGCCATCTTTGAAAAACAAATACTTTAGTTAAATATAAAAAAAACAAAATTCAAGAAAATGATAGAAATCCAAAAATTCAGACATGAAGCAATACGAAAGGGTTTTCTTAAATATTGTTACCTCGAAGTAGTTTGATTGGTTGGAGATGTAGATTGAGAAAATATGAAAAGAAAATTGAGGGAAGTATATTCTTGGATTTAAATTTTTTTCTCTCCTCGATCTATCTCACATTCCCAATTTTATTTCTGATTTTAATTTGCTCCAAATGGGGAATTACAGTTCTCAAATCCACTCATCCTACAGGATGAGCGAGAGAATGAATTGTTCAGTGTTGTGGGATGTTAGGTTCGTTATTTTCAGTTGATCAAATTTCTCTGCTTGATTTTGGTTGTTGATATGGGAAGAAAATAATAATGAATTTTTCTCATTTAAAGTGTGCATTCATGGGATCGACTGTAGTCGTGAAATTAAATTGGGTGGAAAAATCAGAACCGATGTTTATCTTGCCTAACTTAGAGAAGCTTCGTTTTGCAGTATAATATAAAGAAATAGGAATAAAAGTATACCAAGATAGGGTACAATTATTATGGTACCTACACATGTCGATAATAAGTAATTTTTCGTATTTTAATTTTGACTTGTGCCGTTTGTTTTAAGTAATTAATTTTGATTTGTTTTTTTAAGTGTTTAAAGAACTGTTTAGTTAATAATGATGATGGTTGTAGTCTAGGCAGTTTTATTTTTCATAGATTAGGTGTTGTTATTCAGAAAGGGGTTGGTGCCCAGCTCATTGCTCGGCTACCAACTAAAGCTATGTATGAATCTTATTTAATCAATGAGAAATAAAGTAATTATATAACGTGATATTTTTTTTAATCTTTCATGTACTTTAACTGAGTTTATTTTATCACTAAGACGATCAATCACATCTTCTAATTTATAACGTTACCCATTTTGTGGCAACCCGAAATTAACATAGTATATTACTACTCACCAACCGTCGCATCCACCACAAAACCATATGATGCCATTTCTTTCTTCACCAAAACCGCCACCCACCTCCTGTGGCCGCTGGCAGTCCTTCTAGTTTTGAATCACAAACATCATGTATAAAGTTTTGGTTGAACAAACATCGGTTTTTAATTAATTTATCTCATTACTTTGTTTTTTGTTATATTCTGCTTTGTAATGCAAACAAATTTATTTTATCGGTTAGAACCATGATTTATACAATTGGGTACTAAAAGTAGTAGGGGTACCGTTCAGCTGATCCAACGACCATGATCACTTTTTCCTAAATGGTACGATACCATCCCAAGATATTGTATATGTTTTTATTAATTGCGCTAAAAACAACCAACTATATCTTTGAAAATAAAGTGTTAGCCGTGTTGTAAATATACAGAACTAATATTGTTCATGACTATTCACTACACCTACCACCATAAAATCACCCATCACAACTAAGGGTGTCAACGGGTCCGGGTCCTCCCGGGTATCACTAGACCCGGACCCGGACCCTACTTATAATGGTCGGGTCCGGTTCCTAACGGTTCCGGGTCCGGTTCCTAAACTTGTGGACCCAGAACCGGACCCGTTTAAATACCCGGGTACCCATCGGTTCCGGGTACCCATTGGGTCTTAGTAAAACTATTTAAAAAAACTCAAAAACTTAATATATTTCTCTTTTTGGCTTGGATTTAAGTAATTTTTATAAAAATTTATTATTATTTCTTATTAATGTACTCAATAAAGGTTAAATGTAAGAGAAAAAATTTAAATGAGTAAAATATCAAAGCTAAAACTAGCAAAAATACTTGTAATTTTGCTAAAAACATGAATAAAAGAATGAATAAACGGGTACCCGATACCCGCGGGTACCCAACGGGTATTACCCGTTTGGACCCGTTTAAATTCGGGTCCAATCGGGTAATTACCCGTCGGGTCCTAACTAGCTAATGGGTCCAACTTTAGGACCCGGAACCGAACCCAAATATACCGGGTCCGGTTCCGGATCCGGGTAATGGGTACCCATTGACAGCCCTAATCACAACTATTTCTTCTACCACCATTAATATTATCGCGTCCATCACTCACTAACACCCGCCACCTTTTCTACCAGCCACTACTTCGTCCACTACCACCACTAATTTCTATTGATATAATTTTTGTCAAAATTATTTATTAATTTCTATTGATATAATTTTTAACAAAATTATTTATTAATGAAAATATATATTTATTAGAATAATTAAGACATTTTTAATGAAAAATTAATAAATCATTCATTATGAGCAATTAATGAGCAACTAATTAATAAGTACCACTTATAATATTTTTAATTAAGTTAAACAAAGCACAACCAATGATTTATATTTTCCCTAGATAAAGAACGCGCGATTGGGAGATATAAAAAATAATTGGGGATATAATAAAAGGATAAAAATGGGATCCAAATATCAAATCAGGGTCACCCCTTATCTAAGTATTTTATGTAATTCCTAATCTACCCCTCACTAATCAGGATTAGTGATTAATAATAATTAGTAAGATCTTAAGATTTTTGATAAATGATTAGAGTGTATTATTATTTGTGTTTGGTTGAGTGACGTGAGAGTAGATGGAGGGAAAGAAAATTTGAGAGGGAAATTATTTTGGTGAAAATGGAGGATGATTGTGAAGAGAGAATTGTTGTTAAGAGGTTTAAATTTTGATTTTTTTCTTTGAATCCACCATTTTTGCAGCTGAAAAAGTTCGGTGCCGGCATGGATGTGGTATGAATACCATGTCAGAAGTAGCCATACCGATATGGGATTCATACCAGGTCCATGCCGACACTGAGCTTATCCCCCATTTTGAAATTCAAGCCGGCATAGTATTTAACCAAAAAATTATGCCGGTAAGCTATGCAGGGGGTTTCGTTTTGAAATTCAAAACCTATTCCGTTTTGAATTTTTTTCTGGTTTTCATCACTTCCGGCACAGTTAATTAATTCTCGAGCATGCCGGCATCGTTTTCCGGCATAGAGTGTTGCTTAAATTTCTATGCCGGCACAAGATGTAAAGTATCCAGAGGATTGAAATTTTTTTCACTTGACTACCGGCATTGATAGATTTCTATCGAGCATGCCAGCATTTAGTTACGACATTGTATGTTAGTTACCAAGCATGCCGGCACCTTTTGCCGGCATGGTTTTCATCAATTCCGGCATGGTCTTCATCACTTCCGGTAATGTACAAAAATTACTTTCGACATGGGCTTCATCACTACCGGCATGGGCTTCATCACTATCGGCATGGTTTTCATCACTTCCCAACGTAAAAAAAAATCGTTTTCAAAATGAGGAGCCAACAGAGAAGGAGAAGTGAATTTGAAAGAGAATGGTGAAAAAATTTAGAATTTGAAAGTGAATGGGGAATATTTGGGTTTCAAATCCCTAACCCAAAAACAAAATAATAAGAAGTGAAGATGGAAATGGGGGATATGATTTTGTTTTTTGATTTTAAGTTTTTTTTAAAAAAAATTATGAGGAAGGGAATTTTTGTATTTTCATACCCAAAAATCACCCCTTAACAAACACTACTAGTTGGGGGAAGTAATTTATATCCCTCAATCGCGTGTTCTAGATAAATCTTGAGCTCTATTTATCTTGCCTAACTTGTCCAAACTTTGTTTTGTATTTTAGGTAAAATTTAATTCACTTGCATTAATCTTGGTCAGCTTTCTTCATTCATTTTCACCGTTTTCAAATCTCCATAAAAATATTAAAGATAAAAGTATTTGAAATTCCGAAAATTAAAATAATTGATATTTAAGAATATGTCGTTAATATCTTCATATAATTTTCCGTGTTCGCTACTCCATCAGGAATATTAAAGATCACTAAAGTAGTTGAAATTCCGAAAATTAAAATAATTAATGTTTAAAAATAAGCCATTAATCTCGAGTTTTCTAAAATTAAAATAATACTCGCTGAGCTAGTTACCCGTTTTTTGCCTAGACAAGATATGCCGTATTTACAAGGTTTCGAGCCTCCAATGCCGTAATATTGCAGAAATTAACATGGAAGGTAGAGTTAGTTTTTTCCCCTTATGACACAATCTCAGCCCCTCATTCGCTTTGTCTCACTTGGTTATGGGTTATCTATGAAGCTCGTTTGTAGGCTAGCACAACAACCTGTTCAATTAATGTAGTAGTATGTTGTTGGAGCTTAGCTTGTTAGGCTCCAACTAGTTAATGTAATATTTTTTTATCTAATAGTAAAAAATCTTATATCGTCATATATTTATTTATCCATATTTAAAATATGTAGTCAACACCAAAAATATATTAATATATATTCCCGATAATTTTCTTTGTCTTTTTCCCATGACCTGTTACAAATGACATTTTGTTTCGGATCCAAGCCAAAAGAGCCTCATAATTTTAGATGGATGCAGTTTATGAATCACACATGTTGTGTCAGATGACTCAAATCTGTATCATTGTACAATTCAAAGATCCACTACTCGGGATTATTTTTTCTTATATGGTTTGGATTTCCATTAATTTCTGGTATCTCTTTATAAATTATGCATATCTTCTCCATCAGCTTTATTCATGATATGAATGTTCAGGTCTACTTTTGACACCTGAATAGAACCAAATGCCCACTAACTACCTTGATTTAGTGCGTATCCATATTTCAAGGGTAAATTGAACAAAAATAATTCATTTGTTCTTGGTAATTCTTCTCCTGATCCTAAGATACATCATCAGTCATTACGCAAATTTGTAATATTAGCCTAAACAATTTGCCTTGACGATTCACAAGTATGAAGCCATATATTTTGCTTGTAATATACATTTAACTAAAAACCAAATTAGTTCGACGATTTATATGATGTATGAAGCTGTACACTTTATAGAGAGGAGAGATAGAGTCTGCAGATTGGTTCTAATGAGTTAACCCAGAAATTATGCATCAACAAATGAGAGAAACTATTTTCAAATTGAATGGAAATCCTTTGATATCTCAAAAATATAAATGGGGGAAGCTCAAAGGTGTCAGAGTGAAGGAAAATTGAAGAAAGGAACCAGATTTTGAGTACTAATGTCGATTCAGATGATGGAATGGATAAAAGGGATATTCAAAAGAATTTTGTCAAAGAAATGCAAAATAGGTGAAACTGGATCATTAGAGATGGTGATTTCGCCTTTCAAATGAAAATAAGGAATAAGGTGTCGAGGTAATTTCTTGAATATTTATCGATTTGATAGAAGTAAGAGAATAAATAACAATATATGAAAAAACGGGGGTCTAGCAACCACACCCAATATTTCGTTTGGGCAATCTGTATAGACGAATCCAATATAATTCTGAGAGCACCAACTAATAAAGCCAGCTATTATCAATAATTATATCCAAGAGTTGTATCTCTGTTTGTCAATGTAAATAGCAAATCAAACAGATAGAATCCGTGAGCCTGATTATTATGAGAAACAACTTGAACGGTACCAAAAACCAATGTTCAAGTGTCAATCAATTTGTATCAACAACCAAAGGTTGAATTATCTAATTGGTTGAACTACGCACAACCTATGATATTTCAATTATATAAAAAATATAATGCGGAAAAGAAATAACACAGACACCATAAGTTTTGTTAACGAGGAAATCGCAAAAGCAGAAAAACCTCGGGACCTAGTCCAGATTTGAACACCATACTGTATTAGGTCGCTACAGACTCTATCCTACTACAAGTTACCTTCGGACTGGAATGTATTTGAGCCCTAACCAATCTCACAATGATCAAGGTACAGTTGCATTTCTTACGCCTCTGAATCTCAACAGGATTCTACGCACTTGATTTCATTAGCTGATCTCACCCACAACGAAGAGTGGCTACGACCCAAAGTCGAAGACTTAATAAACAAATCTGTTTCACACAGAAAAGTCTATTGAATAGATAAATCTGTCTCCCACAGAAATACCTATGAGTTTTGTTCAGTCTTTTGATAAATCAAGGTACATATGAACCAATTGATATACCAGACTTATATTCCCGAAGAACAACCTAGAAATATTAATCACCTCAAAATAATCTTAACCGTATGGTAGCGGAACAAGATATTGTGGAATCACAAACAATGAGACGAAGATGTTTGTGACTACTTTTAATCTTAGCTAGCGCAGAATAAATCTCGATCAAATCTTAGAGAAGATAGTACTCAATATGATAGAACAAAGTAAGATCCGAACACGCAACTATAATCTCGATCAAATCTAATTTAATTTTTTTTATTTTTCTTAAAGTTTGGAGCAATTCAACCTACATTATCTAAGTTTGAAGCATACCTGGGTACCCAAATACGCATCCTGCGGTTGTGGTTGGTAAAATCCATCGTCTTCATCTTGAGATTGAGTTTGGGGAAGAATGCAATCACCATCTAATAAATAACTTATTTCCGAATCATTATGAAGATTAACAAATACTCTAGGAGAGGAAGGAGATGAAGATTCAGATGAGCTATCATCAATTGAATCATCACTTGAATACTCAAGCTTAGTGAACCCAAAAAAAAAATTATTTTCCATGATTAACAAATACTCTCAATAATTCTACTTATATTATAAAACACCCATCTGATTTTTTAATCTCACTAATTGTCATTAACTTAATTATTTCACTAAGTATTTCACTAATCATTACACTAACTATTATTAACACTAACTAATCATTACCCAAAACTTATCAGGAGGGTAATTTAGGTATTTATATAAATATCTTGATAATGGGTGACCTAGATTAATGTCTTCAACAAAATAAAACAATGGTCCCCCCAAAAAAATCGTTCTTTAATTAAGGGCCTCATATTATGGGTAATCCATGGATGAGGCCTTAGGCTAATTTTCCCATAGATATAGAGTCCCACGGGCCTAAATTCTTTTTGAAAACCCTATGGCTCAAATTTCCCAAACAATATGGAACCAATCTCAACAATATACTCTTATCAAAACTGAATAGTTGTGCGATAGTCTGTCTACCATAGAAACTGCTGGTATCGCATATTAGAAAACTGAGAAGCAGGAAGTTCGATCTCTTGACTCTCTTCTTATAAGAAAAGGCCTACACTATAACAACTTGTATTATTGGGTAGTATCATTTGATCTAAAAATCTAAGATCTTTTCTAATTATTGGGGGTTGGATTAGTTATATAGTGAAAAATCATAAATCAGAGAAAGAGTGAGATTTGATTCATTTGAAACGTTGTATTCCAATAAGCCTAGGTAGCCCAAGGTCATCGTGCAAGGTGTGACTGTAAATCATCAAAAAATATGTAAAAAAGAAGATAAATTGTAAAAAGAAATTGGCTAACTTAACTATCCCATTGCATTCTCCATGGTAGTACGATCTATAAACTGGGAATTGTCATAGTTTTTCTTGTGCACAGTGGTCTTTGTATAGTGATTTTTCGAGCGCTCTTTTTTTATCAATGTAATTTCCAACTTCGAAATTCCATACACTTACTTATAGCCCCTTCACTATCCAATGTCATCAACCCGCGTCGTATAACTGTTTTCACCAGTACCAGCACCGATCAGCACTTTCGCGTTATAACTATCCATGCACCCTCAACTCAAAGATGTCTTCTCTGCTTATTTTTTTGAGAAGAACAATAATTCTAGTTTTCGGTTGTAGCCTATGACTTGGTAATAGAAAGATTTAGTATCTTGCCTACAGGGAATTCAGTATAATGGGATTTGTATCTTCTGCTATATTTTTTTTGTATCTTCTATGTCTTTTTTTGTTTATACACCATTTTATTGTTCATTACCATCGATGAGATTGAATGATCATTATGAACATTCTAGTACATTTGCATACAGTAGATTTTTGGTTGACTTAAAAAGGATGCAATACTTTTGCAACTTATTGATTCAGAGAGCCAACTAAAAAAAGAATCAATCAACAATCAAAGGGCGGAATTTATAACTCGAATGAATATCAAATTTTCTTTATTTGCATCAAAAAAATGAAAGAAAAATCAAATTTAATTGCAGAAGGCACAGTAACCAATACTTTAAACTTTAATTGAAGCAACCCAAAACAATAAGCTAAAAAGTTATGGGTAACCCGTAAAAAACCCGCCCCGTACGGGTATTTCACATACCCGTCCCGTCCCAGATCAAGCGGATAATGGGGAGGGTGTGGTTTTTTTTTTTGAACGGGGCAGTGACTAGGATACAAGATCCCCGCCCCATACCCACCCCATGACCATCCCTAATTGTAAGCATCTTTGACAGTAAAATGGCCAGAATTGTTGCTTAACCAAAGCAGCACATCATCTTCTTCCGGATTGAACACGATAGAATCCAAGTAACTAATCAGACGAGGCACCATTAATTTCTTCAATTTTCAAAGTCATAAAGTCTGCTGCGCATAATGTCGATCTCCCAGTTTAGACCAGACGCATGAGGAGTGAAGGCACTTTGAAGAGAAATACCTTTGGTGCTTGACAAGGCATGGTGCCATCCCTATGCCATTTATCCTGCCATGATAATATCTTAGCTCCATTACCAGCTCCATGGTGCTGCCAGCAATTAATAAAGGACCGCGCGGCTCTTTGTCGACCGCAATGGGCAAATAGTTTTGCCTATTTACCCATCCATTTTTCATCATTTTTCATCCATTATTCATCCCATGGTGGGGGGAAAATTGGCAAATCAAATATTTCCCGATCCATGTTTAATGTGAGCTAGTTTTAAGCCTTTTGCACTAGTGTCGTGGATATTTACAAGAAGGTTTGGTGAAGCTGACAACATATTTGATAAGAGATCCAATGCGATCTAGTTAAAATTACTGCTACTTGGTTTGTACCGGATGCGTATAATATTAGTTGAGCATACACGAAGCTATTCAGGTGTAGGAAACCAGTGTATGAGTGTCCCAGTTATATTAGTTTGTACGAGTGTTACCAGTTAGGAAAGAATGCAGATCTTAATTTTTCCGATAGACTCGTTGTGTTGTAGACTAAAATTTGTATTTTTCTTCTCATGTTTGAGTTTTTATTCGATTTAAAGGTTAATGGATTTTTTTTTTATTTGAAAGAACACCAAACGAGAACAACATGAAATAGAAAAATGAAAAGAGAATTGAAAAATCAACCGGTTGTCTTAGGGATGGCAATGGGGTGGGCATGAGGCGCGGACCTTAAATCCCATCCATTACCCGTTCAAAAAATCGAAATCCATCCCCTTCTCGTTTCCTATAAGAATGGGGTGGGGACGAGTATGGGGAATTCCCGTAGGGAATGGGTTTCCCATGAGTTACCATAACATTACAATAAATATTTAAAATTTTGTAAATAATAATAACTTAAAAATAATTATAATGGTTCAAACAATGATACTAACCTAAGAAATGCGTTTTAAAATTTTAAGTTTATAATAACCAACTAAAACTGTAAAATAAAGGAAACAATTGATCCACAATTAAGTATTCTGGTTCCTTTTACTTCTTAGTTTCTCATAACTTACCATCTCTCCATGTTAATCATCTCATCGTGATCTTCTTCGCTATCTTCTAAAAAAAGTTCGTCAATCAGATATAATAAGTTATGGTATGGGTCGGGTATGGGGAGGGGACCTTGAATCCCATCCCTACATCACTACTTTCGAGAATTCCCCGTATCCCGCCCCATTCCGCGTTCATACGGGTAAAATCATAACTCATAGGGGCGAATCGTGTTTGGATGGGGTAAATTGCCATCCCTAATTGTCAGTAAATTTAAAAAATCTACCTTGTCGCGCTTGCGTTTTGCTTCTTAATTTTCTCACCTCGGACCTCTTCGTCTGATCTAGAATGAACTTTCAATCAAAGAATAATGCTTTAGTAAAAAAAAAGCAGACCGCAACCGATAATCACCGCTTTGCTCACCGACTATCAAACATCAACCATGGTGGGAGGCATAGACTTGGCAAGCGAAAAAGATGTTCCAAAGAGTGAAAAAAACGCCTTAAACAATATGAAGAGTTCAAGTTGCTAATCAAAAATATACGATTTTAACTCTAACATGTTCTTATTTAAAACGTTTTGTCCATTCTCTGGACAGATTTTCGTGTAAGCAACCCACAATTAATGGAGATATTCCGTGCGAGAGATGGAAAGCAGAAACAGGAGAAGAGAGGGGCATTTTTTTTTTCGTGAAGCAAGATAGGGCATGTATAGTATTTATATAGAACTTAACTTCTTAATTAAGAAACTGTAGCCTGCAAACCGACTATCAAGACTTCCTTCTAACAATGCAGACTTAAATTTGGGAAGTAGCTAAGGTTACCTGATCCAAGCCAAGTCTTCTTTGCACCCCAGATATTCAAACACACCCAACTCACCGAACAGACACAGATGACTCGGCATTAAATTTGGGGAATTCATATATGGGGAGGGGACCCTGAATCCCATCCCCGCACCACTATTTTCGGGGATTCCCCATATCCCGCCCCATTCCGTGTTCATACGGGTAAAATCCTAACTCATAGGGGCGAATCGGGTTTGGATGGGGTAAATTATCATCCCTAATTGTCAGTAAATTTGGAAAATCTACCTTGTCGCGCTTGCGTTCTTTAGCTTCTTAATTTTCTCATGTTCTCCTCGGACCTCTTCGTCTGATCTAGAATGAACTTTCAACCAAAGAATAATGCTTTAGTTAAAAAAAAGCAGACCGCAACCAATAATCACCACTTTGCTCACCGACTATCAAACATCAACCATGGTGGGAGGCATAGACTTGGCAAACGAAAAATATGTTCCAAAGAATAAAAAAAACGCTTTAAACAATATGAAGAGTTCAAGTTGCTAATCAAAAATAGACGATTGTAACTCTAACGTTTAAAACGTTTTGTTCATTCTCTGGAGATATTCCGTGCAAGAGATGGAAAGCAGAAACAGGAGAAGAGAGGGGCATGTTTTTTTT
>NC_039358.1:220721683-220736590 GCF_003573695.1 Papaver somniferum
TATTTATATAGAACTTAACTTCTTAATTAAGAAACTGTAGCCTGCAAACCGACTATCAAGACTTCCTTCTAACAATGCAGACTTAAATTTGGGAAGTAGCTAAGGTTACCTGATCCAAGCCAAGTCTTCTTTACACCCCAGATATTCAAACACACCCAACTCACCGAACAGACACAGATGACTCGGCATTAAATTTGGGGAATTCATATATGCTCATGGTTGACAGGTTGAGCCGTCGAGGTCCATTAAGATTTTACAAGAGTCGAGTACCTTATTAGCATTGTATTAATGATTTTGGAGTAAGATTCATGTTGATCAATTTGAATATTTTATACATAAGCTGTTTATTCTTCGAAAAATTGGGGTGCAATAACTTGGCAAAAAATAAGAGAACCTAAAAATCTGTCACTACAAAACATAAGGTCTCTTGGGACGGCCAAAAAACGTCCCAAGAGGACAAAAAACCGTCCCAAGAGGTATTAGGGACGGTTTATGTACCGTCCCCTGTTCCACCGTCACTAATACTATTTGGCCATGTTTTTTTTGGGACGGACATATTTTAGCCTTGATTTAAATATTTTATGACTATTAGAGACGGTCAAGCCATCACCTTCCCAAATATCCTTTTTTAGAGACGGTTTTTTCAAAACAGCCGTCCCTAAAAACTACTTGTTTTGTAGTGTGTATATACAAAAAAGTTATCTGTAAACCCCCAAGACCACTATACTCATCGGTGTACCGCTATCCTAGTTTTCATCTCCATCTCTTTATCATCATCATCTTCGTCTTGTCCTCGTAATTTTCGTCTTAGTCATGGCTTTCTTTACTGTTCTCTTCATCGTTGTCGTCTGCATCATGCAGTTCGTAACTAAACTGACCGAGCTAGCAAGACAAAGACAACAAGTGTTTTCGAAAGACTGATTTTCCAAGCTCTCAAAATCTGACATCTCAAGAACGCGACTTTTTTAGTGGTTCAGAAAATGATGCATGTCTTTCAGGTATGTTTAAAATGTTTCCACTTCAAATGAACTTATGTTTCCATTTTCCATGGTTAGAATGCAATAAAATCATACATTAACTAGATTGATTACTTAAACAAACGCAACTGCACTGCACATATATAGATATTGGAAGTATACATGACCATATGAAAAATGGAAGTTGAATCACTACCCATTTGATTCTTCCGTGTGCTACTTTCTGGACTAATTCATAAAATCTTCCTTTATTTTGCAGTTCAAGAGCTATTTTTCATCTCACCATTCAACATGGCATGCAATACGTACAGGGCTGAAATAATTTTGTCCGCTACTTCTGTGAACTCTACTTTATCTAAGTGATGCCATCCGATTAAACTGTCCTGGTCCAGCGATAGGGGTCAGAGATACAAATGGACCGATTCATATCCTGATGAACATATGTGTCCCACAGTTTCTCTGTACCACTATTTTATCAATCCTGTTAAAGGGACGGGTGGTTCCATTGGAGGGACGACAAACCTAATAATATAAAAAGGGTCATTAGGTGGTAATTCAAGTGACCTTATCAAAAAAAACATGGAAATGACCAATTAACCCTTATTATTAATAATCGAGATTAGTGATGATAATCAAAATTAGTGTTGATAATTAAGATTAGTGTTGCTAATTAATTTTCACTTATAATATCTCTGTTACGGTTGGTGTTTCCTATGTCATGTCCAACGTAGCTTTATATATGTTTTCGTTTTGTTGCCTTGTTTAGACTAATGTGGGTATATTGTTGTCAAGATCGTGGATGTACCTCCCCTAATGGATGAACAACCTTTAGCAAATCAACTTCTCACCGAAGATTGTAGATCTCACTATTTAACCGAGACATGGGAGGAAAAAGAAGATGCAAAGTATTGGGCTAGAGAACGAGGCAACATAGAATTCATGCAAAAAAGGGTACCGTGCAAGTAGCAAAGGCAAAGAGGAAGCAAACTACGTTCACTAAGAAGACCCGATGCCCCTTCAAGCTTCAATTTAAAAGGAACGCGACAAAAAAGTGGTTTTTGGAGAAAGTTGTATGCGGTAGTCATAACCACCCTATACCGGAGAGTTTGCTATCACATTCTTATGTTGGACGCCTTACCGAAGAAGAAGAGAAGATCGTAGAGTCACTGACACAAATTCATATAAAGCCCGTTGATATCCTCTCTCACTTAAAGGAAATAAACCCACAAAATGCTTCTACTTTGGCTAACATCTACAACGCAAGAACAAAATTGAAAGATAAGAAATGGGAACAAAGGAACGAAATGCAACAATTAAGGCATTTGGGGGAGGCGAATAATTACTCGGTTTCCACGATGATGATGAGAAAGGACGAATAAGACATCTTTTGTTGGCTAATCCTGAGTTTGTGAAGTTGGCACGGTGCTCTCATCAAATCCTTCTAATGGATTGCACATACAAAACAAGTTTGAGATGTCGTTATTGAACTTTGTCGGGCAAACTTCTACCAATGCTCCTTTTAGTGTTGGTTTTTTCTTCTTGAAAGATGAGCTCGAAGAGAGCTATGTGTGGGCATTAAACCAAGTGAAGCTATTCTACGTAGAGGGATATACTCCAAAGGTGATTGTTACCGACAAGGAACAAGCTTTCTTGAATGCAATAAGGAGGGTTTTCCCGGAAGCTCATAACCTTCTTTGCACATTCCACTTGTGGAAAAGTATTGAAACTAAGTACATGCGCCTTGTCCGCCAACCAAAAAAAGCGAAATGGATAGAATAAAGAAACTACCGTTACATCAACAAAAGGATTCCAAAGAGAAATTTAAGAAGGATGACAAGTTGGCGGAACTAAAATGGGAAAGTTTCAAAACGGAGTGGAGAGCTTTGACCTATTCTATCACCGTGGAAGAATATGAGGATAGATCTCGTATGTTAGTGGCTCATTGGAAAATAAGTTATCCAAGTGTTGTGAAGTATTTGTTGGATAATTGGTTAGATCCACACAAAGAGAAGTTCGTATCGGCGTTCACTAACCAATATAGGCACTATGACAACCAAGCTACAAGTACGACGGAGTCATCTCACAACCGGTTGAAGAAGAAATTTCATAGTTGTAATGGTGGGTTAGTTACGCTATTCGAAGCCATGGATTCGTATTTCTTCCGTGATCACGATAGAGTTATGGAGTCTTTTGAAAAAAGCCGAAGTAAACAACACACCAAATGGTTAGACAATAAGTGTGTAAGGGGAATTACACATCAAGTTTCGCACCGCGCTATTGATAAGATAATGTATGAGTACAACATTATGAATTGGGGGATTATGAAGAAGAGTATGTTTGTCCAAACATGACAAGTTTGGGACTCCCATGTCGGCATGTTATAGCTACATAAAATTTGCTTGATGTTCCTTTTCTTCATCATTTTCTTCATCTTCCTTTTCTTCATCGGCCTCCTCTTCATCATTTTTTTCATCTTCCTCCTCTTCATCATTTGCTTCCTCTTCCTCCCCTCCATCATCATCGGTTCCTTTAAATTATTCTTCATCTTCATCATTATTAGTTTCTTCCTCCACAATTTCATTTTCGTTGCCTTCACGGTTAGTTTCGACTCCGACCTCTTCTTGATCATTATGTTCCACTCCTTCTAGCTCAACTCCATATTCAGCCACAGGTTGTTCCCTCAATTTAATTTCAAACTTATTCTTCATCTTCTTCTCATTCTTGTGGATGCCTCTATTATTAACCCCTAAATGCTTATCACCGCGAGAGGTGGGCGTGTGATCAATCGGGGTTAAGTCATTTCCTCATTTCTTCCTACACAAGCATTACAATTGATTGATTTACTGAGGGTAAAACAAATAATATAGACAAAACAAAACAAAACAAAATGGTGAGCCTGCATAGTTAAGGTTTGTAACTAATGAACGGAGACCAACCGTACCACTCACAATACGGTTGGTAGCTGATGTATCGAGATCAACCGTAACTAAACTACGGTTGGTATTTTATCTTAGTTTTCAACCATAAGTTTTATTTGGCCAAATACTAACATTCATGATGTTCTACGGTGGGTAATGGATGTTAAGTTACAAGTCGTAACTCAAATACGGTTGATAATTGATGGAATTACAAACCGTAGAAACCAAATGAAAGTTATAGAAAAATGTACGGTTCATAACTCAACATACGAGACTAACCATAAGCTACTTACGATTGCAAAAAAAAAAAACGTAACTGAAAAATTTCTCATCAATTTAAAAACTTACGGTTAGTATTTCAGTTATTACGAACCGTATCATCAACGAAAACCATAGTTACGGTTGAAATTGAAGTAATTATCAACCGTAACTCACATGCAACACACAAATTTCAGTTTCAATTTCGATCCAAAACCCTAATTTTTTATACAAAACTAACTAAATCAACACAATAAACTAAACCCTAACTGGGTTTTTCGAAACATACCTCATAAAGGTCATTGTGCTTGATTTTGACGGTTGAGGAGTTTCAAATTGATGTTCTTGACCTTATGGAGGATTTGGTTCATTAGAACGACTATAATCTTCGTCAACCTTCTTCTTCGGCATCTCTAATATAGTTTCCAATCAACGATTATCAATTTTTCAAATCGCCGATTAATCGAAGAGGACGATGAAAAATCAGTTTTAATGGTGGAGAGGAGGATAAGAGAAGATGAAGTAAAGTTGCAAAAAAAAAATTGTTTTGATTTTCTGATTCAATTGGGTTAATAACGGGGAAGGACCAGTCTTTTCAACCAAAAAAACAAGGGTAAATTAGTCCATTTGAGGTAAAAAGGGTAATTTAGTCAATTAACAACCCATATAGGACACCCCCTAACCCATAATAGGGATATTGTTATCACCCTTGCCGCACCTCCAATGGAACCACCCACCCCTTTAACAGGATTGTATTTTATGGTGTATTGCCTTTACAAAATAAATGTACAACAAGAGGTACTATCAGTTTAGTCTAAAAATATTGTGTATGGTGTTTCTGCATAATTATTTCTACAATGTGCAGATTCTTTGTACAATTATTTCTAAAATTGTGCTCTAACTCCTCATTTAGGTAGGGGAGACATTCATAATTTCCAAATTTTTGTGTCTCACCTAGGAAGGTTAACATTCCATTTGGGGTTCAGAAAACTGTTACGAAATAGTTGAAGAAACCGTTACGAGGTTGAAGAAACCGTATGAGGGTTAAAGAAACTGTTGCGAAAGGGTTTAAGAAAGCGTTCGAGGTTGAAGAAACTGTTACGAATGAGTAGAAGAAACTGTTACAAACAGTTGAAGAAAGCGTTGCGAAAACGAATGGAGTTTTGCAAAACATTTGTTTTTACAAAAACATTACATGGTCTAGTATTTCCCTACAGATAAACCTCTCTAATATTGAGACATGTTACTTTATCGTCCCGGCCCTTTGCAAGTTATGTTATCAGATGACACATTGAACGCCTGCTATTTTCAAAATTCATGTGAAGCTTTCATGTGAAGCTTTTGAGTACTAATTCATTAATGTGCAACTTTGAAGAAAGGACTAAACAAAAAACACTGAATTTATCTCTTAACAAATTTAACCTAATTAACAAATTGATCATCTTTATTGCTGATCATCAAGATTTTTTCTTTTTATTTCTCTGAACGTGAAACTAAACATATTTAATCATCAGTAATTAATGAATAAAATAACCTAATCTAACCTAATTACCGACCAAATTGAACACCGCAATTGCTGATCATCAATAAAAAGAAATTCAACATCGTAATAGCGTTGTTCATCAAGACCTGTTATTTCGACTTGAAGGTGAAGACTTGAATAAAATCTTCAATCTTTATAAACCCATCTCCATTTTTATCCAAGAACTTCATCAACATGTCAAACTCTGATGCTGTATAATAACACTGCAATTCATGTTTTAGTATCAACATTGCACTACGAATAGAGATTTTATTACTTTTGCTCACCTCATATCTTCTAACTAGATCTTCCAAACCCTTTTCTTTGATCATATTAACTTGATCAATTTCTTTTCCATCAGATAATTCAGCAATATTGCTACCCTCCTTCTCTAAAGCCCATCCTTCATCCGTATCTTCCTTCACCTCAACGTTATTTTCACTTTTAACTTTCTTTTGTAAAACCTCAGAAGGATGAACAATTTTCTTGTTCAGATTCTTAGTGTTAATGCACCCCATAGTTGTTGGTATGATATCAAGACGAAAAGAGAAAGAGAGAGGGACGTAAAGAGAGATGGAAACAGTTGGATGATACTGACTCGTGAATAAGGCTTCCTTATATAGAGCGCATATCGGATCTCCCCGGCCGGTTCTTGAACCACCGCCTCAAGACAAGTTATAGTTCAGTTCGGGCTAAAGTAGTAAACTGATATTTTCAAATCCATATTCTATTTCAAGGATTTTTTTTCTTTCAAAAATTAAGAAAATTTTTAACTTATACATTTTATATTTTTAATTTTATTATGACATATTTAATTTCAAATTAAAATAGCTTGGAAGAATTATCATCTTGTAAGAAATTAGTCGGAAGCTTAGTAACAAGCTGAGCTCCAACCCCTTTTTGAATGACGACTCCTAATCTATGAAAGCTGCAAACAAGAATTGTACCAAAAGGTAGCTTGACAGGAGAAGAAAAAGAAAAGGGGGAGGAAAACAAAGAAGAGGAATCAAAAAGAGATGGTTTGATCAGATGAAAACCAATAACTTTTTGATCGCCTCCAAATTTTCATAAATCGCCCCTCCGTTTTATTATTATACTAGGATTTAACCCATGCCATAATGGCACGGGTGTTATATACATTACAATTGTCAAATTATGATGTGTCATCCGAATAATTTTTATAAGTTTCTCTCTAAGTGTAGTTGTCAAGATGAAACCAATATGATATTTACACTAAAGTCTAAACAAATAGAAAGTAAAAATCGGTACTTGAGAGAATCTCACATTTCTAGAAAAAAAAGTTGTAAATAGATTAAAACCCCAGTGACCTGCGATAGCCAAATTTTAATAATCTGGTAAATAACAAAATACATATACCCTAAATTTCAACCATGAGATTATTGGAATCAGTTAGGCCATCTTTGAAAAACATATACTTTAGTTAAATATAAAAAAAACAAAATTCAAGAAAATGATAGAAATTCAAAAATTCAGACATGAAGCAATACGGAAGGGTTTTCTTAAATATTGTTACCTCGAATTAGTTTGATTGGTTGGAGATGTAGATTGAGAAAATATGAAAAGAAAATTGAGGGAAGTATATTCTTGGATTTAAGTTTTTTTCTCTCCTCGGTCTATCTCACATTCCCAATTTTATTTCTGATTTTAATTTGCTCCAAATGGGGAATTAGAGTTCTCAAATCCACTCATCCTACAGGATGAGCGAGAGAATGAATTGTTCAGTTTTGTGGGATGGTAGGTTCGTTATTTTCAGTTGATCAAATTTCTCTGCTTGATTTTGGCTGTTGATATGGGAAGAAAATAATAATGAATTTTTCTCATTTAAAGTGTGCATTCATGGGATCGACTGTAGTCGTGAAATTAAATTGGGTGGAAAAATCAGAACCGATGTTTACCTTGCCTAACTTAGAGAATCTTCGTTTTGCAGTATAATATAAAGAACTAGGAATAAAAGTATACCAAGATAGGATACAACTATTATGGTACCCACACATGTCGATAATAAATATTTTTTCGTGTTTTAATTTTGACTTGTGCCGTTTGTTTTAAGTAATTAATTTTGATTTGTTTTTTTAAGCGTTTAAAGAACTGTTTAGTTAATAATGATGCTGGTTGTAGTCTAGGCAGTTTTATTTTTCATAGATTAGGTGTTGTTATTCAGAAAGGGGTTGGTGTCCAGCTCGTTGCTCGGCTACCAACTAAAGCTCTGTATGAATCTTATTTAATCAATGAGAAATAAAGTACTTATATAACGTGATATTTCTTTTTTAATCTTTCATGTACTTTAACTGAGTTTATTTTATCACTAAGACGATCAATCACATCTTCTAATTTATAACGTACCCATTTTGTGGCAACCCGAAATTAACATAGTATATTACTACTCACCAACCGCCGCCGCCACCACAAAACCATATGATGCCATTTCATTCTCCACCAAAACCGCCACCCACCTCCTGTGGCCGCTGACAGTCCTTCTAGTTTTGAATCACAAACATTATGTATAAAGTTTTGGTTAAACAAACATCGGTTTTTAATTAATTTATTTCATTACTTTGTTTTTTGTTATATTCTGCTTTGTATCGCAAACAAATTTATTTTATCGGTTAGAACCATGATTTATACAATTGGGTACTAAAAGTAGTAGGGGTAACGTTCAGTTGATCCAACGACCATGATCACTTTTTCCTAAATGGTATGATACCATCCCAAGATATTGTGTATGTTTTTATCAATTGCGCTAAAAACAACCAACTATATCTTTGAAAATACAGTGTTAGTCGTGCTGTAAATATACAGAACTAATATTGTTCATGACTATTCACTACACCTACCACCATAAAATCACCCATCACAACTATTTCTTCTACCACCATTAATATTATCGCCTCCACCACTCACTAACACCCGCCACCTTTTCTACCAGCCACTACTTCCTCCGCTACCACCACTAATTTCTATTGATATAATTTTTGTCAAAATTATTTATTAATTTCTATTGATATAATTTTTATAAAAATTATTTATTAATGGAAATATATATTTATTAGAATAATTAAGACATTTTTAATGAAAAATTAATAAATCATTCATCATGAGCAATTAATGAGAAACTAATTAATAAGTACCACTTATAATGTTTTTAATTAAGTTAAACAAAGCACAACTAATGATTTATCTTCTCCCTAGATAAAGAACGCGCGATTGGGGGATATAAAAAATAATTTGGGGATATCAGAAAAGGACAAAAATGGGATCCAAATATCAAATCAGGGTCACCCCTTATCTAAGTATTTTATGTAATTCCTAATCTACCCCTCACTAATCAGGATTAGTGATTAATAATAATTAGTAAAATCTTAAGATTTTTGTTAAATGATTAGAGTGTATTATTATTTGTGTTTGGTTGAGTGACGTGAGAGTAGAAGGAGGGAAAGAAAATTTGAGAGGGAAATTATTATGGTGAAAATGGAGGATGATTGTGAAGAGAGAATTGTTGCTAAGAGGTTGAAATTTTGATTTTTTTTCTTTGAATCCACTATTTTTGCAGCTGAAAAAGCTCGGTCCCGGCATGGACGTGGTATGAATACCATGTCGGAAGTAGCCATACCGGAATTGTATTCATACCATGTCCATGCCGACACTGAGCTTATCCCCCATTTTGAAATTCAAGCCGGCATAGTATTTAACCAAAAAACTATGCCGTTACGCTATGCAGGGGGTCTCGTTTTTAAATTTAAAACCTTTTCCGTTTTGAATTTTTTTCTGGTTTTCATCACTTCCGGCACAGTTAGTTAATTCTCTAGCATGCCGGCATCGTTTTCCGGCATAGTTGCTTAAATTTCTATGCCGGCACACGATGTAAAGTATCCATAGGATTGAATTTTTTTTCACTTGACTACCAGCATTGATAAATTTCTATCGAGCATGCTGGTATTTAGTTACGGCATTGTATGTTAGTTACCAAGCATGCCGGCACCGTTTGCCTGCATGGTTTTCATCAATTCCGGCATGGTATTCATCACTTCCGGCAATGTACAAAAATTATTTCCGACATGGGCTTCATCACTACCGGCATGGTCTTCATCACTATCGGCATGGTTTTCATCACTTCCCAACGTAAAAAAAATAAAATTGTTTTCAAAATGAGGAGCCAACAAAGAAGGAGAAGTGAATTTGAAAGAGAGTGGGGAAAATTTAGAATTTGAAAGGGAATGGGGAATATTTGGGTTTCAAATCCCTAACCCAAAAACAGAATAATAAGAAGTGAAGATGGAAATGGGGGATATGATTTTGTTTTTTGATTTTAAGTTTTTAGATTTTATTTTGAGGGAAGGGTATTTTAGTATTTTCATACCCAAAAATCACCCCTTAACAAACACTACTAGTTGGCGGAAGTAATTTATATCCCCCAATCGCTGTTCTAGATAAATCTGGAGATCTCTTTATCTTGCCTAACTTGTCCAAACTTTATTTTGTATTTTAGGTAAAATTTAATTCACTTGCATTAATCTTGGTCAGCTTTCTTCATTCATTTTCACCGTTTTCAAATCTCCATAAAAATATTAAAGATAAAAGTATTTGAAATTCCGAAAATTAAAATAATTGATATTTAAGAATATGTCGTTAATATCTTCATATAATTTTCCGTGTTCACTACTCCATCAGGAATATTAAAGATCACTAAAGTAGTTGAAATTCCGAAAATTAAAATAATTAATGTTTAAAAATAAGCCATTAATATCGAGTTTTCTAAAATTAAAATAATACTCGCTGAGCTAGTTACCCGTTTTTTGCCTAGACAAGATATGTCGTATTTACAAGGTTTCGAGCCTCCAATGGCGTAATATTGCAGAAATTAACATGGAAGGTAGAGTTAGTTTGCCCCCCTTATGACACAATCTCAGCCCCCCATTCGCTTTGTCTCACTTGGTTATAGGTTATCCATGAGGCTCGCTGGTAGGCTAACACAACAACCTGTTCAAATAATGTAGTAGTATGTTGTTGGAGCTTAGTTTGTTAGGCTCCAACTGGTTAATGTAATATTTTTTATCAAATAGTAAAAAATCTAATATCGTCGTATATTTATTTATCCATATTTAAAATATGTAGTCAACACAAAAAATATATTGATATACATTCCCGATAATTTTTTTTGTCTTTTTCCCATGACCTGTTACAAATGACATTTTGTTTCGGATACAAGCCAAAAGAGCCTCATAATTTTAGATGGATGCAGTTTATGAATCACACATGTTGTGTCAGATGACTTAAATCTGTATCATTGTACAATTCAAAGATCCAGTACTCGGGATTATTTTTTCTTATATGGATCGGGTTTCCATCAGTTTCTGATATCTCTTTATAAATTATGCATATCTTCTCCATCAACTTTATTCATGATCCGAATGTTCAGGTCTACTTTTGACACCTGAATACACCCAAATGCCCACTAACTACCTTGATTTAGTGCGTATCCATATTTCAAGGGTAAATTGAACAAAAACAATTCATTTATTCTTGGTAATTCTTCTCCTGATCCTAAGATACATCATCAGTCATTATGCAAATTTGTAATATTAGCCTAAACAATTTACCTTTACGATTCACAAGTATGAAGCCATATATTTTGCTTGTAATATACGTTTAACTAAAAACCAAATTAGTTCGACGATTTATATGATGTATGAAGCTGTACACTTTATAGAGAGGAGAGATAGAGTCTGCAAATTGGTTCTAATGAGTTAACTCAGAAATTCTACATCAACAAATGAGATAAAATATTTTCAAATTGAATGGAAATCCTTTGATATCTCAAAAATCAAATTGGGGGAAGCTCAAAGGTGTCAGAGTGAAGGAAAATTGAAGAAAAGAACCAGACTTTGAGTACTAATGTCGATTCAGATGAGGGAATGGATAAAAGGGATATTCAAAAGAATTTTGTCAAAGAAATGCAAAATAGGTGAAACTGGATCATTAGAGATGGTGATGTTGCCTTTCAAATGAAAATAAGGAATAAGGTGTCGAGGGAATTTCTTGAAGATTTATCGATTTGATAGAAGTAAGAGAATAAATAACAATATCTGAAAAACGGGGGTCTAGCAACCACACCCAATATTTCGTTTGGGCAATCTGTATAGACGAATCCAATATAATTCTGAGAGAACCAACTAATAAAGCCAGCTCTTATCAATAATTATATCCAAGAGTTGTATCTCTGTTTCTCAATGTAAATAGCAAATCAAACAGATAGAATCCGTGAGCCTGATTATTATGAGAAACAACTTGAACTGTACCAAAAACCAATGTTCAAGTGTCAATCAATTTGTATCAACAACCAAAGGTTGAATTAGCTAATTGATTGAACTACGCACAACCTATGATATTTCAATTATATAAAAAATATAATGCGGAAAAGAAATATCACAGACACCATAAGTTTTATTAACGAGGAAATCGCAAAAGCAGAAAAACCTCGGGACCTAGTCCAGATTTGAACACCATACTGTATTAGGTCGCTACAGATTCTAGCCTACTACAAGTTAGCTTCGGACTGGAATGTAGTTGAGCCCTAACCAATCTCACAATGATCAAGCTACAGTTGCATTTCTTACACCTCTGAATCCCAAAAGGATTCTACGCACTTGATTTCATTAGCTGATCTCACCCACAACGAAGAGTGGCTACGACCCAAAGTCGAAGACTTGATAAACAAATCTGTCTCACACAGAAAAGTCTATTGAATAGATAAATCTGTCTCCCACAGAAATACCTATGAGTTTTGTTCAGTCTTTTGATTGATCAAGGTACACATGAACCAATTGATATACCGAACTTATATTCCCGAAGAACAACCTCTAAATATTAATCACCTCAAAATGATCTTAACCGTACGGTAGCGGAACAAGATATTGTGGAATCACAAACAATGCGACGAAGATGTTTGTGACTACTTTTAATCTTAGCTATCGCAGAATAAATCCCGATCGAATCTTAGAGAAGATAGTACTCAATATGATAGAACAAAGTAAGATCCGAACACGCAACTACAAAGAAAATAGTTTGGTCTGGCTTCACATAAGGTAACCGAACAAGCCCAAATCTAATTTAAATTTTTTATTTTTCTGAAAATTTGGAGCAATTCAACCAACATTATCTAAGTTTGAAGCATACCTGGGTACCCAAATACTCATCCTGCGGTTGTGGTTGGTAAAATCCATGGTCTTCATCTTGAGATTGAGTTTGGGGAAGAATACAATCACCATATAATAAATAAATTATTTCCGAATCATTATGAAGATTAACAAATACTCTAGGAGAGGAAGGAGATGAAGATTCATATGAGCTATCATCAATTGAATCATCACTTGAAAACTCAAGTTTAGTGAACCCAAAAAAAAAATTATTTTCCATGATTAACAAATACTCTCAATAATTATACTTCTATTATAAAGCACCCATCTAATTTTTTAATATCACTAATTATCTTTAACATAATTATTTCACTAAGTATTTCACCAATCATTACACTAACTATTATTAACACTAACTAAATATTATCCAAAACTTATTAGGAGGGTAATTTAGGTATTAATATAAATATCTTTATAAGGGGTGACGTAGATTAATGTCTTACCCAAAATAAAACAATGGTCCTCCAAAAATATCGTTCTTTAATTAAGGGTCTCATATTATGGGTAATCCATGGATGAGGCCTTAGGCTAATTTTCTCATAGATATAGAATTCCACGGGCCTAAATTCTTTTTGAAAACCCTACGGCACAGATCTCAAATTTCCCAAACAATATGGAACCAATCTCAACAATATACTCTTATGAAACTGAATAGTTGTGTGATAGTCTGTCTACCATAGAAACTGATGGTATCGCATATTATAGAACTGAGAAGTAGGAAGTTCGATCTCTTACTCTCTTCTTATAAGAAAAAGCCTCCACTATAACAACTTGTATTATTGGGGTTGTATCATTGGATCTCAAAATCTAAGCTCTTTTTTAATTATTGGGGGTTGGATTAGTTATATAGTGAAAAATCATAAATCAGACAAAGAGTGAGATTTGATTCATTTGAAACGTTGTATTCCAATAAGCCTAGCTAGCCCAAGGTCATCGTGCAAGGTATGACCGTAAATCATCAAAGATAAATTGTAAAAAGAAATTGGCTGACTTAACTATCCCATTGCATTCTCCATGGTACTACGATCTATAAACTGGGAGTTGTCATAGTTTTTCTTGTGCACAGTGGTCTTTGTATAGTGATTTTTCGAGCGCTCTTTTTTTATCAATGTAATTTCCAACTTCGAATTTCCATACACTTACTTATAGCCCCTGCACTATCCAATTTCATCAACCCGTGTCGTATAACTGTTTTCACCAGCACCAGCACCGATCAGCACTTTCACGTTATAACTAACCATGCACCCTCAACTCAACGATGTCTTCTCTGCTTATTTTTTTGAGAAGAACAATAATTCCAGTTTTCGGTTGTAGCCTATGACTTGGTAATAGAAAGATTTAGTATCTTTTCTACAGGGAATTCAGTATAATGAGATTTGTATCTTCTGCTATATTTTTTTTGTATCTTCTATGTCTTTTTATGTTATATACACCATTTTATTGTTCATTACCATCGATGAGATTGAATGATCATTATGAAAATTCTAGTACATTTGCATACAATAGATTTTTGGTTGACTTAAAAAGGATGCAATACTTTTGCGACTTATTGATTCAGAGAGCCAACTAAAAAAGAATCAATCAGCAATCAAAGGGCGAAATTTATAACCCGAATGAATATCAAATTTTCTTTATTTGCATCAAAAAAATAAAATAAAAATCAAATTTAATTGCAGAAGGCGCAGTAACCAAGACTTTAAACTTTAATTGAAGCAACCCAAAACAACAAGCTAAAAAGTTCTAGAAATCAAGAAGGAAGATAAGAGAGAGAGCAAAATAAAACAGAAACGGAACCAAACACAAAAAACAAGCAGAGACACACACCTAAGAAAGAAAGATTGTACCATCCCTATTAGCATCAAACAAAAATAAAAGACACGTGTATATATATATATATATATATATATATATATATATATATATATATGTATGTAAACTGTTACAGAGAACTATAAAATCACATGCAGGTTTAGCAGCAAGATTACAAAATCTACCTTGTCTAGCTTCTTGATCGCTGG